>NW_006433378.1:3834218-3868693 GCF_000325575.1 Pteropus alecto | reverse complement strand
ATATACACACACATACATACGCCAAGGAAATATAAACTCCTTAAACCATAATGTTGAATCATAAAGAGTATTTTCTATATAATTATTGGAGAAGTCAAGTGAAAATTTAATATAGACTTGCTTACATATTATCTTTTTTTTCTGAAACTTTTCTTTTCCAGAACTTCTCATGTAAACTAGTATATTGCTTGCAATTTGGTTTTAAAAATTATATTTTTATTACTAAAAAGGGGTAACAGTTATTAAAAACTTAGATTCAAATACCAGCTCTTTCTTTGATAAAGAAGTTAAGTAATTAGACCTAGGCCAAGTTACTTACTTACTCTCTGTGTCCTTTCATTTCTTTATCTTGTAAAATGGGAAAAATAATAATAGTACCCAACACACAGGGTAAATTAGATCATGAACACAAAAAATAGTATAATGGTGCTCAATAAAAGATAGCTGTTATTATATAAAATACTAACAGGGTTTTTAATTTAACAAAATATGTTTTGGTGATGATAGGTACTATTCATTCTCACTACTGCTCCCTGGTATGTCATTTTAACAAATATTTTTCACCTTAATAAATGTCTTGACAAGAGAAGGGAGGCAAGGTTAAATTAGAAAAGAAATGATCTTCTATTTTGCCACATATTAACTGGTAAAAGTTAATAGAAAAAGTGGACTGATCAAAAAAAAAAAAAACCCAAAAACTTCTAAACTTTTGGTAATTATTTTAAAAAGGAACCTCTTTAATACAAGTTAACATCTAACAATACTAATCCTATAGATCCAACATTATATCCTTGCCACTATAACAAAGTAGAAAAAATCCCTCATTTAGAGCCGCTCTACCTTTTTCAAACAAACCCTAAACTGAAGAGAGATTCTCTATTTTCCTCAACCCCATGAAAACTAATTATTCAAATATCTATATGCACTAAGTGACTGGGACATTTTTTCACATTTTATAATCCCTTGTGCATATCTCAAGTGTTTATCTTGCTTGACTTTTCTCAAATTCTTCCTGTTGCTCCTTCTCTTTCTTGTCAGAAAAAAAAAATCACATAAAACTGAACTGCTTATTCCTTTATCCTCCCTCCTATGCTTCTCCTATTTCATTACTCCGGACCTGGCTGTTATCCCAAACTGAAGATTCTGATTAGCAGCAAATTTACACATAGTGGCTGAGAAATTTTAATATGTAGTTGTAGCAATTGTTAATTAAATTGGATACCTTTGTGTTGTGTATTACTAGGCTTTAGGATACCAAGACGACACTATTCTTCACGTTTTTCAATTCATTTATTCATCCAAAAATACTTTTTTTATTTATTAAGTAGCTACTACATGTTGGGCATTGTGCTAGGTACTGGGCATCCAGTGGTGAATAAGATACATATAGCCTCTAGCCTCAATTTTATATTCAATGATTAGATTGTGGTATAATAATGGTATAAATACAAGCACAAAATGCAAAAAGAAATAACATCCTTAACTATTGACAACCTTCAAGAGTGTCACAGTGATTACCTGAGTTTTCTGGATAGCTGAGAAGCCAACTGGTGGTATGCTAGAGCCAGCTGGTACCGATTATTATATTTTTAGGAATTTTGCAAGCCAACTGTTAAATAAAGCTATTATTCAAAATTATATAAACTTATAATTAAGCACATTATATTTAAAAATATAATACTCAAAACTTATAAGTTCCAGATTATTTTATTACATTTTACTATTATCTATGCCTAGAGATTATTTACATCTACTGTATCTACATAGTGGAAATACTATACAATGGTTTGCTATTGGGCATCTCTCCTCAATTCTGCTTTCAGTGACACCACATTGGTAGTTTGAAATCAGCCAAAGTAGTATTTACATCATAGAAATCAGCAAACAATGCAAATCAAATTTTTTTGTTTTCAGAAAGTCAGCCGTTCAACATTTATTAGTGCATATTGAGTTATCGTTTTAAAAATACCAAGTATGTTGTCAAAGTTTTAGGTGCGAGTTTCTTGGATGTATTGAATCATTCCCTACTTCCTAATACAGAGTATACTGAATATATTTTCTTTCATAATTTCTGGACAACTCTGGATTATCAAAATGAACATCTATGATTACCTTGGGCTATTATGTTAAGCCTAAACACCTCCTTGTGTCCTTACTGATTATCTTTCAGACTACTGTCAGGCTGCTAGCTGTCCCCTCTCTCAGTGGTTAAAAAATTCCTTTTCCCATCATTTATCAGCTGTTCCTTATCTTCTTTGGGCTTTGTAATCAATTTACACTAAATTCCTCAGAACTGTGAGTATAGTAAGAGTAAACACTATCTCAGAGAAGGTATTTTCTACTGTAATAGTGATAACTAATCTTTGATAACACAAACTTTATTAGGTCTATTTTCACTGCTTATAGCTCATTTTTTTAAACCACTTCTTGTTTGGGATTAAGTTCAGGATAACTGAGATTTTGAGAAAGTGTAAACTAAACCATGTTGATACGAAAACTTGAAAATACATCCCTCATCACAGACAAAACTCTGGATTTATAAGAAATGTAAGATGCTTACGAGAACACATAACACTGAAGAGACGTTGAAACAACTAAGTGTGCATAGTTCAAAGATGCTTTAATGACTCTATCACGGAATTCCAGTAAATCCACTGCATCATTAAGAACATTACGAACCTAAACAAGGAAAAATGAAATACCAACAAATAACATTAAAGTATATCAAACTTTTCATCAGAAGTTAGCAACATTTTGATAAAACAATTCAATGTTCTCTTGATTGCTCAATTATGTAAAAAGGAATTCAGTAGGAACTAGGCATTAGATTACAAATATATTTGTGTATAAAAATCAACCAACAAAAAGTACAGAGAGAAAACTTCTTACAAATAAGTAGAAAAAGACCTATAGAGGTTTCTAACTTGCAAGCCAATCTGAATGGAACGATAAGGTGAAAAATGCTTTACCACTGAGATATAGTCAAAGGGGTGTGGCTTGTAGGAGTTGGAAAGAGACTACTACATAATTTCTGCCCCAAACAGTGAGAATATATCTTTTTAGGGTTAGGTTTTACTCTAAAATTTAAGTTCTATAAAAAGAGATATAATAATTTAAAAAATCAAAATAGAGTAGGAGGTATTAGTAAAGAAAGCAATTGCAGAGTGAAGAAACCAAGCTACACAGAAGGGGAGAAAGTATTTCTACATGTAAAAACACAGAGATAGTATACAAGAAAGCCAAGTACCAATTAACAAAAGAAGATTTGCCTTTGATAGCCAAAATTGTTATAAATGTTTATAACAGAATGAAGTCTGCAAAGATTTTAACACTTGGTAATATCAGCCAAAAATCTCAAAGTTTATGAACAATCTTCAAAAAAATTAGAAAAAAATGTTGAGCAAATTAAACTTCTCTAATCTCTGGCCAATACCAAAATGGGTAAGATATTATAGTACAAGCTGAAAAATAGAGAAAACGAGATCAACTGTATCTGGACATTAGTATTTCTTTAAATTCTCCTCAAAATATGACCATCTTTCTGAATACAGTATAATGTGACAGTATACTATTAATGAAGAATGAAAGGGTATGGAAGGAAAGATAAGAAGATAAAGTCAAAATTCTCATGAATACTGTTTAAAGTACTTCTACCTATAAGGCATATTATATTTTTATTATCTGCTCAACTCCCATCCCTACCAAAGGATTATCACCATGACAAGAGATAGCAAAATTACGTATATGTATATTCCTTGACTCAACAACCTTACCTCTATCTCAAAGATAAACAAACAAAACTATGAAATAACATATTCACCGACTATTACTATACACAGCACTAATGGTAAGAGCAAACAGCTCAAATGTCTGTCAATACTGGATAGGCTGAATAAACTATGGGACGTTAACACAGTGAAAACTACACAGCTATTCAAGGAATAGGGAAGATGTATGGAGTAATCTCCAGGATATCTTGTAAAGCAAAAATGCAAGATGCAAAACTGTGTGTATAGTATGATACCTTTTATCCAAGAAAAGGAAGGATATGAAGATATATAGATTTGTTTATATTAAAAAAAAAAACAAGAAACCTAAAACAGTATTCAGTAACACATTATTAGAATACTATTGATTTGTTATTTGAAACTATAATACACACACAGCATCATTAATGTCTTCAGGAACCAAAATTTTCTTTTAAAAAAACAGAGCTTCAAATAAAAAACCAAGAATAAGACTCACAACAATAAAAAAAAAAAAAATCTCAATGAGCATGCTAGTAAATCAACTCATTATTTGAAAACCAGTAAATAAAGAAAAATAATTCAAAATTTGTCTCACCTCAGGGCAACCAAATGGTTGATGAGGCAAAGTCTTTGATAAAAGAATTTAAGCTAATAAATGCAGAATAAATGATAGAATTATAAGATTAACATTTTACAACTCCCAGTGAAACATGGTTCTCAACAAGTATCATCAATGGCTGATAAAAATATTAAGTTAAAAGCCTAATAGGAAACTATATGATAGATCAATCAGACTGACAACACCTGAATACACTGATCAACACTGGCATCACTAAAAGAGAGAGGAGCAGACATAAGTGTCTCCTGATGTGACACAATATAAAGTGCACAGCATCACCTACAAAGTATTCTTTATACTTATCAAGGCTCTAAGCTAAGAACCAGTCTACAGGAAATACAGGGGTTAGATAAACATGTTAAGTATAATCATGCCACAGGGATGCAGAAAGGAAAATGTGGGAAATTCAACAGAACAAATGACCTGGTTTCTTAAACAAGTAAACAAATAAGGAAGGGGAATTGCTTCAGATTTAAAAAAGAATAAAGAGACAAATTAACTAAATGCAACATGGGACTTTGTTTCCTAATACAAACTATAACAATATATATCTTAATAAATAAATTAAATAATTGGAGAAATGGGACCTGTTCCTGTAGGAAGACATTTAGGAGACTACTGGAGAAATGTGAAATGTTACTATGGTTATGTTAAAATAAAAATAGTTCTTATCTTTTAAACATTTTTAAAAAGTCTTTAAAAAAAAAGAATGATGCCAGGACTAGTGGTAAAGAAAAAGACAATGTTCACTTCACTCTTCAATGAGTGGAGGAAATGACTGCAAAAAATGAGAGTGGTCTGATGGAACATGCTTCGAAAGAGCTGGAGTTCTTTAGGGAACAAGTTATTGTGGTCTGGAATCAGCAATGAGGGGTAAGGAAGACACCTACCCGACCTCCAGACCCAGTAATACTAGCATAAAGAAGAAAAACGCTTTTACTTGAGAAGGCTGGAGGAGAAATATTGGCCTCAGGAATCAGCCAGTGTTTACTTAGGAAAAAAATGTGAAGAGTGCTTTCAGTGAATAGGCTGAGCTTTGCTGACAAGGTCGCAGATGTGTGCTGCAGGTGTGTACTGCACAACTCTAGGGCTAAGCGAATGGCCCCTTAGCACTGAGCAAGCCATAACCGTAGGTGATGACTCTGTAAGTCTCTCTTCAAATCCTAGAACTTTTAAAATTTTCTTTCATGAAGGGGAGAAAAGAGCTACCCCTCAGACCCTCATGCTCTGATTTCAAACAGAGACCTGGATCAGCCCACTTGTCTCACTCCAAGAACTTGTCAGTTCCATTAGCCACCAGGAGCCACTCTCTTCATCGCCTTTGCCTGCCTGCTTCTGGGCCTGGAGTCAAGTGGGTCAAAGACTTCACTCCACACTCTGCATTTATGTTCCATTTCTGGTCCACAGAGATGTTTATCTTGTTTTTGAGTCCATATAAGTCTTTTTAAAAAATATTTTTCATATATTATTGATGTCTTTGGAGCCAAAGGTATATCTATTCCTTCCAAGTGTGAACTTATGACACCATCTTCACCAGAAGTCTGAACTCCCAGAGACTTTTTAAAAGGTCCAAAATGCCATCCTCTCCTAGAAACATTTTAAAGCTAATGGAATGAAATAAAAGTTTTTAAAGGAAGTTATATGGTAGTTTCTTTGTAGCAACATGATATCCAGTGAAACAAACTGGCTCTTATTACAGGTTTGGGAAAATATAATATTTAGAAATTCATTTATATAGGCCTTTGCTATTTTTCAAATTATAAACACATTTCTTAAAATTCATATTTGCCTAAAACGTCACGTGGGGGAATTCTCTTTTTTGTGAACCTGGAACACTAGAACCAAACAGGAATAAAACATTCCAGCTATAATAACAAAACTAAAAATACTCTGATAATTGCTGTTATAATGTCAAAACCACAGTGAACCCCATATCAGAAATGTCCTGTGCTGAATTTTAAATTGCACCCATTACTCTGTTCAACTCAGAGCAGCTCCAGGATTAACCTCCTGATACTTGAATCACCTAATACTTTCACCTAACCACAATATTTAGACTCCTCAGACTAACATAAGTTTAAAAATTCTGTTTCAACATTTCCAAAATCTCATGTAATCTTATAGATAGCTGTAACTATAGCAATAGCTACCATTTATTTTTGTTTTACATATATTATCTTATTTAATCCTCAAAATAAAATGACCAAGTGACCTTCGGCAACTATTAAAAGCCCAAACTGTGCCCTATACTTAATTAAGAGTGGTAGGAAAGAGGTAAGCTTGAAACCTGAGAAATGCTTCATTTCCTCCACCTGTACCCTCTCCCTTCCAGGCACCTCCCTCCTAACAAAGACATCAATTATCCCAGAATTATCTCCTGGGATCCAGCCTGGAGACAAGGAGCAGATTAAGAAACCCTTCTCCAGGTTTCTGAGTCACACAAAAGCTGAGAAACAGGGACACAGTAGGGCAATGAAGTGTATTGCCAGGTAGCTACTGCCAGGTCAAAGTCTGGATTCAAGAATTATGACTCAGCATGATCTCTGGCTTCTGAGTTAAAACATAAATCAACCAATAGCCTACTAAGCTTCTAAGAAAACTGTAAAACTCTAAACCATGCAAACAAAAAGTTGTAATAGTTCAGTCCCTATGGCAGTCCATGATCCCACCTCATAACAAAATTAAGTGGGCTACTTCCACTTCTAGGTATTTATCCAAAGAAAACAAAAACACTAATTCAAATACCCAAGATATGGAAGCAACCTAGGTGTCCACTGATATGTGAATGGGTAAAGAAGATTTAGTATATATATGCAATGAAATATTACTCAGCAATAAAAAAGAATGAAATCTTGCCATTTCTGACAACATGGATAGACCTGGGGGATATTATGCTAAGTGAAATCAGTCAGAGAAAGACAAATACCACTGGATTTCAGTTACACGTGGAATCTAAACGAAACAAAACAAATGAACAAACAAAACAAAACAGAAACAGACCCACAGATATAGAGAACAAGCTGATGGTTACCAAAAGGGAAGGGCAGGGGAAGGATTCGTAAAATAAAAGAATTTGCTCAATGAGGGGATGGATTATTAGGATTCTCTGAATATTGTTGTAAAGGTTGTCTGAATTTAAAATTAATTAATTAATTAATTAATTAGTCCCCAATTGCTTCAGCTGGTAGCACAGGTGCTTCCATTAGGGGCTGAAAAAAAAATTAAGTGGGTCCTAAAATGTAGAGTCCCCAAAAAGGGAATCCTCCCAAGTGGGAGACTGTCAAAGAAAAGCAAACTAGAGTTGCCAAATTAGCCAAGCAACTAACTCTATTGCTAAGAAAAAGAGTTCTCAGGTTCTCAGGATTTTAGCTTTGGACCTGGTAATTGTTGTGTGCTGTTCTCCCTTCTTCCATTTTCCCAACTGCTTTCATTGAAGCTGTTCTGTTTTCCCTTCATCATTGCAAATGGGAAAATGGAGAGGGTAAGGAGAATAATTAAAATTCAGATTTATTTATAGTTTTCCAGACCAGAGATTTGGGGCTGGATGGAATAACTGGATGAATCTAGGTTATCTTCTTTTAGGGAGATGGGTTTATTTTCAGTTACATACGGAATAGCTGCATTAGTTAGTAGTGCATTTCTGAATTACACATATATGAATAAGGGGATGAATGTGTGGTTAGATAGCTTGTAAGGTGGCTCGTAATGATCCTCACCTCCTGGTAGTCACGTCCTTTTATAAGTCTCTCCATTTGTGTGTGGATTGGACCTAGTAGCTTACTTCTAGTGAATAGAATATGACAAAAGTGATGTCACTTCTGAGGGGGGACAATAGATATGGACATGAATGGGGCAGGTTTGATCATGGGTTAATGGTGTTGGGGCTGGGTAATGAGTACATGGAGATTCATTAATGGTGTTGGGGCTGGGTAATGAGTACATAGAGATTCATTATACTGTTCTGTCTATTTTTGTATATGTTTAAATTCTCCAGAATAAAAAGTTTTAAACATTTAAAAATCAGTAAACAGAACAAAGAAAAATTATAATGTACCTAAATATTATGTATCTGGTAACCATATTAATACCATATTTAAATAGACTTTTCCTAGAAATCACAAGATATATGCTTGCAAATTTTTATAGTATTTGTAATAACTTGAATTCTAAATACTGAAGATAGAGGCAACTGATACAGACAGAAGAAAGAGGAGGAAGACAGAGTTTCACTTTCTTTGGCACAGGATTTGCCATTAGCGCATTTGTCTTTGGCCCTTTCTCCTACCTTTTGTCAACTGACTATAAAAATATTCATTGAGTTCTTATTATATGCAAGACGCTGGGTGAGGCCCTATAGGAGAGATAAAGACGAGTGAAATATAGTACTGTGTAAAAGGCTTACGAGTGAATAGAGAACCCTCCCTCTGATGTTCTCTACCTGTAAAACACTTCTCCCCACCTTCCATTGTCACATCCTAACCTTCCTGTCCTAGTCTGCAAAGTACTGCACTCCAGAATTGCCTGTTTTTGTTCTTAACTCTCATTTTCCCACTTCAGCTTGCCTTAGATCACTCTTAAAAAAGAAAAAAAATTAACGAGGCTAAATAAACTCATACAATTATTAATAAATAAAATAAAGTACCCTGTGACTTGCAGGTTGGGCCTGCCTTCGGGTCAGCTCCAGGAGTCTACCTGTCATAGCTTCCTCCCTCCTCCCTCAGCTGAACGCACACATTTCCTAAATGCTTCAAGCTTCACTATCTCTGCCTCAGCCCATAACTGCAGTAGCTATGGGTGCTCAGGCTCTATATTAGTAAAAGGTTCTTACTTTATGTCATGAAAAAAATCACTAATGGTAGAGTTAAAATATATCTATGTGACTGAATTTTTATAAACTTGATTTAAATATAATTAATGAAGATAATTCCAGAATTCATACAGTGAAATAATGTAAAAAGAAGCAGGTTTAATCAACCATTGACCATAATCATACCTGCATGGTCCTTCTTTTAGTTAATGTTACTTGAAAATTTTTCCACTCCCAACGTTGCTCCACCACGTGCGCAAAAACAACGTGTCCATTTCCACAGGCTCCAGCGATCTGAGTGCCATCAATTGACCATGCGATATTAAATATGCTGCCAGTGTTGGGCTTTTCTAAAGCATATGACCACTGGAAAGGAAAAAAAGAGAAAAATTGATTAAAAAAAATTTTAAAGAAGTTTTAAATTGAGCATATTGTTAACATTAAGATAATTTTTTAAAAGAATGTGTCTTTATTCTAGAATTATTAATAAATATTTTTCTTAATAAAATTATGATGTACTGAACAAAAGATACAGAGGTCATTTTTAAAGTACACAATAGAATAACCTGAGATCTCTCAAGAACTGCAAAATACCCAAACCATTTCGATTCACCTTATTACTTTTAAGTAATAATTCTAAATGGGTGAATACAAAGATTCCGTAGGAAAAAACAAAGACATCTTACTATTAATTTTTAAGTATCTCTATAGTCCCTATATCTAAAAATCTCTGATCACAATATTTCAAGAATGTCACTAAAAATTGAAACTAAACACAATGTAACTAAATTACCGATATACACTTCAAATCACCATGTATAGGTAAATTGATCTTTTCTTTTTTTTTTTTACAAAATGCAGTAAATATAACCTCTCCTAGAACCTATCTATCTGTGTGAAAATGTTATCTAGAGATACAATAAGCATTAACTGGAACAAAAGTGTGTGTGTGTGTGTGTGTGTGTGTGTGTGTGTGTGTGTGTGAGAGAGAGAGAGAGAGAGAGAGAATAAGAGAGCGAGGAAAAAAAATGCATTATATATGCATTTTCTTTCATTTTTCAGTTGCAAATATGTATTTGCTATGTCAGTGCCCAGGGCAGACCACTCCAAAATACCCCACAATGGTATATTGATTATTTTGAATTAAAGTTACTTGAAAAGCAGCTAGTGCAAGAAGGGCACACTGACCCTCCTTTGTCTCCTTGAATGCAGGAAATAAATCTCCCCCTGTAAAAGATGCCCTCCTTGCTCCAAGGGCACTGAGAGAGCCACCCTTATTGCCAGAGCTAAGGAATCCAGATTCTAAAAGCCTGCTCTAACAAACCTTGTTATTTTTTACTAATTTACTACCCAAGCTTTCTTTCTGTTTAAATTCCTTTAATGAGCACCCAAACCTGTTTCTTATCCTGCCAATTCTTCAAAAATGTATTGGTTCTTTGTCTAAAAAGTATTAAAAAGCTGGCTGGTTTGATCGTTTCTCTCGGTATCATTTATGATCTCCTGTGTAGATGTACTAGTTTCTTTCTCTTATTAATCCAGTCGTGTCAATTTTATTAGTAGTCCAGATGTAAGAACTCAAGAGAGTAAAGTTGGGGGTGGGGGGCAGGGGTTCCCCCTCCTGACAACTAGAAGGATGATTTCTTTGTCTAACTTTATGTACATCCTCTTTCCATTCTTCCAACCCAATAGCTTATAGTTAAATTAAATCTTGATTTTTGTTGCTCTTCAATGGGTATTTATTTTTGTTCTATATTTTTATTTTTTCAAAAATATTCATTATTAGCTATAGGTTCACTGACAAAAAATTTAGAGGAAATAGAAAAACTTCAGAAAAAGATTCACTAATTCATACTACTATAAAACAAGATTTTAAATTCGCAGTAAAAGTTTATCTATACAATTAAAATGCTGAATGATTCTTAACGCTCACTTTTTTTGCAACTCCCTCCCACTCCCCTTCAAACCTCTGTCACTTATTAAGTAAAAGGCCCAATGAAAAAGTTATCAAGGAGGTTGTAATGAACAAACCATAAGCTTTGCTTCATCAGCAGCATGAAAATATTAGAAACTTCCTTTTCTGAAACTAAGAAGAATAATTCATGAAAGTTCATTATATATATAATACTTGGGTCATCTTTTTAAAAATAAGTGTAGAAAACTAGGAAATTCAAGGGTATAAATAATCTGCTTCTGGCAATAAAATGAAATTAACTCATTTGTGTTTAACAAACAAGAATTATAAAATACTACATGACTACTATTTTACATAAAGATAAAAAGTGGTTGATATAGACAAATGAGACTTGATTTGATAATACGTAATACTTAATGGCTCGGACCAGGCTTATGGCACATCTCTCTTTCATTCTAAATCTAGTCTATTCTCATGGAACAGAGAACTTATTTTAAATTGTATTTTAAAACCGCAGATTCCTATTTTAAAACTATTTACATTAAAATATGATTTTAAAACATCCAAAGAATCAAATAAACCTGAAAAAAACTTCTTACTCAAATTAAACATATAAGTATCTAAGAATTCATGGATGCCTGATCTTAAGAGGAGAAAATGGAAAGAAATTTTAGATAATATTATCAATACACTATAGTCTTCTGATTTCTTTCACAGTCTACACAAACCAAAAAAAGTAAAATCTGCAACATGCAACTTATCTAAAAACAAATTACAAAGAATATAAATCCTGATACCCAAGTTATATTGCATTGTTACTTTTTTTAAATTTAAGAAGTGTTTTCTCTTTTTGATTACTGTAGTGATAAAAAAAAAAAGAAGCATACAGCACAAGCAAATTATCAGAGAACAAGTCTTTAGTAGTTACTAAATTTAGGAGGACAGAGTTATATTTTGTCCAATCAGTAAATTTAATAATTTGTATTGGTAAGTCAAAAAGATCTACTTATCATTTGTACTTTTAAAGATCTACTTATCATTTTTACTTTTAAAGAGACTTTTAGCACTTTAACTCTCTTCTCTTCCCCAAATATGCCAAGGAATATTGGATTCAAGCTTGCATTTCTACCTTTCAGAGAAGAATGAGGCAGCTTCCCCAGATGTCATTTAGTGGTTCCAGCAGTAAGAACCCTTAAGATGAATTTTTAAATACCCTTCACTTACATTTGTCTCTTTCCTTAACCAAACTATCCCTTACTTTGAGATAATGTTACTCAAAATGTGCTCTGGCTAGCAGTATCTTAATCTCTTGTGATTTTGTTAAAAATGTAAATTAACGGGCCCCAACCTATCCCATGGAATCTGATTCTATCTCTAGCTGGTAAGGGCCAGGAAACTTTTAATGAGCTCTTCAGAGGATTCCTAAGTATCTAAGGTTAGGATACTGGTTCCCAATTCTGACATTAGAATCTTCTGGGAGGCTTAAAAATAGATAGATAGATAGCTAGTTAGCTAGCTAGCTGGCTGGCTGGCTGGCTGGCTGGCTGGCTGGCTGGCTGGCTGGCTGATACATAAAAAGCAAGCCCAGGAATCCAACCAATTAAATCCAGAATCTCTTGGGGGTGAGGTCTGGGTATGTTTTTAAAGTAATCTAGGTAATTTTAATGTGAGCCACTGTGATTTGGTTTAAGACTATAATGAGCAGCTGGCTCACTGTTAACACCTTGCCAATTCATCAGCTAACTCTTAAGAAAACTACATGACCTTCATTTTAGCCTCTAAACCAGCTTGTCAATGTATGTGTAACTTTGGTTTCTTACATTCATGAACTTAATTTTTTTCTTTTTCACTTTTTATCATTAGAATTCCAAATATCCAAAAGCCAGACTATGGGGAACTATAGGACACGATCCAGTTTCTTCAACTACAGAAAAATGAAAAGGGAAAAAAGATGTGGAAGGAGAACTTACAGATCAAAAGAGATCTAAGAGACCTATCAACCAATTACAATGACTGTACCTTATTGCATCTCAATTCTAACAAACTGAAAAAAAGAAAAAGAAAATTGGAAAAATCTGAACAGTGACTGCATACTCGAGAATATCAAGAAATTATGTTTTTAGGTTTAATAATGGTATTGACGTTAGATTTTTAAAAGTCTTTGTGTTTGTAGTGATATATACTGAAATATTTAGTGATGAAATAATGTGATGTCAGAAATTTGCTCAAAATAATCTGGACCATGGAGAAGTAGGTGGTGGTACAGACAAGATCAGAATTAGCCATTAGTTGATAATTGCTGGAAGCTGGGTAATGGGTAAATGGAGATTCATTATACCAGTTGTTCCCCTTGTAACCTCTAAATGTATCCAATAAATGTTACTATTTAGTATCATGAACTCATTAATGCTAACATATTTGATATATTTTAATAAATATAAAGCTCAAATTAGCCCATTTTTAGCCAGTGTGATCCCTCAAGCTGGTTCTTTAGTCTTTTTGACAGAATCTTGTAGTCTTTGATCACTTCCCTTGTTTTCTAGTATGACAAAATGTTCCAGGTTCACATTTTATATTTCCTGACCCACCATCTGGAATCTTTCTTCAGTGGGCCCTGGTTCATTTTGTGGAAATATGGAAGATGGTATTGAGGGAAAACCCACAAGTGCTAGGGGTGCTCACCAATACTCAGTGGATCATTGCTTTTCTAGGCCTTTTCCATAAACAGAATTAGGAAATTTTTTCATGACCTCAAACTGACACTTTCCATTCAAATCCAGGAACTATAGGATTTTTGTTTACCCTCACCAGTCTTACCTCAGTATCTGCCCTCACCTAGTCAACAATCCCACTTAAAAGCACCAATATACTCAAACTAACAATATCGACACCGCAAACTATCACAAGTTTCAATTTTTTTCATTCTTTTGCCCTTAAGCCTATTTCCTTTTTTAAATAATAGCAACTTTGAGATACATTTCGCATACTATAAAATTCACCCTTTTAAAGTAGAGAATTCAGTGGTTTTTTATATAGGCAGAGTTGTGCAACAATCACCACTATCAAATTCCAGAACATTTTTATCACCACAAAAAGAAACCCATACCTATTAGCAGTCACTCCCATTCCCTTCTCCCCTAGCTCTTGGCCACTAATCTCTTCATTTTCTATTCTGGCTATTTCATATAAATGGAATAATACATTATGTGGCTTTTGTGACTGACTGGCTTCTTTCACTTAGCATAATGTTTTTAAGGTTCATCCATGTTGTAGCATGTATCTGTACTTCATTTCTTTTCATTGCTAAATAATACTGTATTATATAAATATAACATATTTTGTTTTTCCATTCATCACTTGATGGGCATTTGGGTTTTTCAGCTTTTTGGCTATTATGAATAAATGTTACTATGAACATTTGTGGACAGGCTTTTGTGTGAACATGTTTTCACGTCTCTCGGGCACATACCCAGGAGTGGAATTGCTGAGTCTACCGTAACTCCATGTCAAATACTTTGAGGAACGGCCACACTGTTTTCCAAAGTGGCAGGGAGATGTTCTGTTGACTCTCTACTGTGAGACCAAGGAACTGACAATCAAATCATTCAGTCATTTTGAATAGCTCCCATCTGAGTAAATTAGGTTCATTTATTTCATTTAGAGTTTTAGGAAATGCTTTCTAAAAATTTGTCTTATAATTATATAAAATATTTATATGATTCCAAAGTTAAATTTACAAAAATATATATATATAACAAGGTATCATTAAAGAAGTCTAATTTCCACTCCTTTTCTCTCCCTCTCCTATAGATAACTATCTTTTGTTTTATCCTTGCATCTTTCTTCAATGTGTGTGTGCGTGCATGTGTATGCGTGTAGGTACCAGCATTTACCTAAGAAAGGTATTAGACTAATGAAACAAATATGTCTAATAACATATCAGGTATTATATGTTGTAGTATAAGGATATATACATTCTTTTATAGCCATTGAGTGTATGATCAATACGTTTTTATGTAATATGTCTATGCATACATGTGTGGCTTACATGTGCCTTTCATATGTGGTCTATTTTATTTGCTCTCTCTCTTTTTTGGAATATATTTTATTATACAGAAAGGTTTCAATTTTAATCTAATGATTACTTTTATACTAATTACTTTTATAAAAATACCCTTATCCCATGCCACCTTTTGGGGTGTTTTTCTATTGGTTGTACACTATAAGCAATACGAAAATTAGGAGATATCTTCCTCCTCCTCTTTTCTTCATGATTTTAAGTAATATCCTTTTATTCTCAAATTAATATCTATAAGATAATCAGCAAGTTTATTCTAGGTTTCCTATACTTTCTCATTCACCCATTTTTGCACTGTTGGTACCTATAGTCAATACAAACTACAGATAGTATATATTACTCTATAGATAAGAATATAACTAGTGCTCATAATCAGTCCTTATTTACTATGTCCTTAGTCATAATGTTAATCTGAAGCTAATTCTCCAGTAGACCCCTCAAAACTCTCCTAGGAAAAACATTCCTTTAGCTCCTCCATACCAGTTTATACCAGTTTGTTATAATCTTTACACTTAAAAGTCAGAGTGGCTGAATATAAAATCTTTGGCTCACCTACTCTTTCTTTGAGTATCTTATGCTAATCTATTGTCTTCTCACATAAAGTGTTGCTATCAAAGTCTGATGACATTCTGGTCTTCTTCCCTTTATGAGTGACTTGGTCTTTTTCTTGGATGACCACAGGACTTTTTCTTTTTCTTTAAATCCTGTTAGTTTTATTAGTATATATCTGGGTGTTGGGCATCTGGGTCAATTTCCTAGGTATCTGGTATGCCTTTTCAGTAATAATTTCAAATCTCTCATGTTTGAGGAAATCTTTCCTGAATGGTAGCTTTTAGTTATCTGTTCTATTCACTGCTTTGGGCTTCTCATTTGAAGCCCTTTGGAAATTCTACCACTTTCTATCAAAACCTTATATTTCTTTTGCTATTTCCTTGTTCCCATTTTTACATTCTATTTATCTTAAGGCATTATCCATTATGTTTATTTGCTTTTATATTCCTTTTAGTTTGGTCTTCACTTCTGTAATAATTTTTCCTTTTTTATAATTCCCTCCTGAGTTCTATCATTCCTCTTTAAAACTCTCCTTTTCTCTAGTAACCTTCTTAATTTTCCTAGTTCTGATTTATACAGTTATTTCATAGCTTTTGTCATATTCTTAATATCCTTCAACTTGTTTTGAATTATTTGGTTACAGTGCTTATTTGTTTATGGCATGCTTTCATTGTCTTTGGTAGCATTATATAATTTGACTGTGATCCTTTTCTGCTGTTCATTTTTAAGTGAAATGGGTTTTGCTATATTTTTTGAGACCAGCATCTTCTAGTTCTAGTTCTTTCTTCCATTTTTATCTGGACCCTCTATTTTCTCAATTATCCCTCCTTTTTGATCAATCTGGATCTGACTCCCAGCAATTCTGTTCAGGGCAGTGTTTTGTCCAGAAAGGAAGCTTGATTTGTTAGTTTCAAGGGCACATTAGGCCCAGGGAGCTACAGCGCTATCAAATACTGTCATGGTCCTCTTGCACTCACTCTGAATTGGATCCTACAGAAATTTCTTTCCACTTTCAGCTGCTATTCTCAGACTGGTCTGTTTCACTTTTAGGTATTTACGGTGATTTGGGCATTCTTCTTTTCTCATGGTCTTAGAAGCCTAGCCGCCTTTCCTTTGCTTCTTCACACACAGATTCTGATACCTACATCTAATCAATAGCACTTGGAAAAGCCACTTTGTATTTGGAAGTTGGTAGGGATATAGTGTCACCCAGTTTTATTGTAGTTGCTTTTCGGTTATGGTCTCTTATTTTCTCTGTTTTATGGGGAGATTTGAGAAGACTCAAAAACTATGCCAATATACCCAATGACATGGATAAATCTCAAAGATATATGATTGAACAAAAAAGACACAAAGTATAAATACTGTATGACTCCATTTATAAAAAAAGTTAAAAACAAGCAAAACTAATCTATGGTGACAGAAGTCAAAATAGTAGTTACTACAGAGGGGTAACTGACTGAGGGGAGGCACAAAGAAAGTTTCTGGGTTGTTAATAACGTTCTATATTAATATGGGTGGTGATTTCTTGAGTATTTACATAGATAAAAAATTACTGAGCTATATACATAAGATACTGTATATGCTATATCTCAATTTAAAAAGAAGTTCTGACTCTGCCATTATCTTTCCCCCATAATATTTAAATAATATTTAATACATATTTAATTATTATAATTTAATAATATTTAATTAATATAATTAAAATTATACTCATGCTTTGCTTTCATGGTTTGAGTATTTTAAGGCCATTATATTGAGCTAATATAAGTATTCGACATCAATACTAAAAGTAAAAGGATATACAAAACTATATTTTTTAAAAAAGTATATTTACAATAACCATAACCATGTAAAAATATGTCTGCTCAAAGACTTGTAAGGTAAATAGAAAATAAAAGTATTTTTTTGGTATGTTGATTATGGGGTATTATTTTTCTATTTTGCTGTTTTCATTATTTTTCTTTTACTGTTTTGCCACAAATTTCTTCAAAATATAAGCCTGTATCTAATTAAACTATTTCATATTCATCGCTATTTGTGCCTACACAATACTGGTAAGGTTTTCATTTATCTATCTATTTATTTATTTATGTTTATTATGGTGACAACGGTTAACAAAATCCAGTAAGTTTCAAGTATACAATTCAACAGTAAGTCATATATATTTTGCATTGTATGTTCACTGCCCATAGTTAGATTTCTTTCTGTCACTACATATTTGGCCCCTTTTACCCCTATCTACCTCCCATCTAACCCCCCCTCCCACCAGCACTCTGGTAACTACTAGTCTATTGTCCATGTCCTTGAGTCTGTTTGTCATGTGTGTTTGTTGCTTTTAGGTTTATATCCCACACATAAGTGATATCATGTGGTTTTCAACTTTTTCTGTGTGGCTTATTTCACTAGCATGACTATCTCAAAGTCAATTCATGTTGTCGCAAATTGCAGTATTAATTTCAAGCAATAAACTGCACCTAACAGTTTTCTTAGGATACAGTAAAGAAAAATTACTTTTGGCTTAGTTAAGAGTAACTAATTTCTAAAAAAACAAGATGAATAAGCAAAACCTCCCCCCCCCCAAAAAAAACAGGAAAAAAATCAGTAATTATAAAAGAAGTTTCTAGAACACAAATATAATCTGTATTCACAATATGATATCCAAGTAAAACACCAAATGTTATTTTCAGCTGTCTAGGAAGAAGCAAAGCACTATGCCACTGAAAAAGCACACAACAAATTGCTCTTAAGCTTTTAAGAGACAGCAATATATTTTTGTCTAAAGGCAGTCTTGAAAAATTGTAAGGCTTGCCGCTTTGGTTTTGGCTCTGAGCAAATATCACTGGTATCTCCTCAAATATCTAGGACCTCGATGGTCTCCAAAAAGGGCCAGCTCCCTGGGTAATAGTATTCTATGCCTCTCTTTTCATTCTCTTATGCAAAACTTCCTCTTAGCTAGCCAAGTCACTGAGGAAGGACCTGATAAGAACAAGTTTAATGTTATTCCCATGATACTATTATATTTTAAGAAATAACACTTTCTTTAATCAAAACAATAAAGCTAATAGGAGAATTCTGTTATCAATAAGAAGGTGGTGAAAAGCCTTCTCCCGGATATTCCATCTACATAACTCATTGCTAAGATTGGCCCTGAACTGCAGTTACAAAGATACACTTTTCTATTACTGCTATAACAAATTACCACAAACTCAGAGGCTTTCACAGTTTGAGTATTTTGAGACCATAATATAATATTGAGCTAAAATAAGTATTCAACATCAATACTAAAAGGATATATAAAAATATGCTTACAGTAATCATAACCATGTAAAAACATGTCTATTTATTATCTTACAGTTATATAGAGCATAAACCCAAGATGGGTTTCACCAAGCTAAAATCAACGTGCTGGCAGGGCTGCATTCCCTTTCGGAGGGTCTGGGGTTGGATCCATTTCTTCGCTCATCCTGGGTGTTAGCAGAATTCAGTTTTTTACAGCAGTAGGACTGAGACCCCCCCCCCCAATGACTCTAGAAGTCATTCATGGCTCCTAGAGGCCACCTTTGTTCCTTGGCCAGGGTCCCTATCCTCTATCTTTAAAGCTAGCAATAGCAGGTCCAGTGGCCCTTACTTTGACACTCTCCTCCTTCATCTTCTAATCCAACTGGGAAAGATTCTCTGCTTTCAAAGACTTGTATGATTAGACTGGGCTGACTTAGTCCAGGACAGTCTTACCATCTAAAGGTCGATACCCATAATTTCATCCGCAAAATCCCTTTGTCATTTAAGAATACATATGCAAGTTCTAGGGATTAGGGTATGGGCATCCTTGGGGGCCCTTTATTTGGCCTACCACAAAATCAGAGCAGTCAATTTGGCAGTTTTAAAAAGCATATTCATTTTTTTCCCTAAAGATTTAGATTCAGATATAAGCATGAACACATGAAACAATACTTTTACCACTTTTTAAAAGTACTTTGGGGGTTGTGGTTTTGGCTTTCAAAAGGCTTATTTTCACAATTAGAAAGAAACTAAACCATAATTTGACATGTTGTCACCAAGAGGTAGTAGGATCTTGGTTTTTTCAGTGGTACTGAATATCAAGGATATCTAAAAGAAAACATTTAAAAATTATTGAACAAGCTACTTTTAGAAAGAGAAAAGAACCAAAATAGGTTTACGACATCAAGCAAAATATGCATTTAGTATTCTATCATGTGAATTGTATAAAAAACCTTGAGATTATATTAAGAAAAAGAAAGCTATCATTTTTCATGACTATTTCCTGATCATATGAAAAATTAGACTGAGAAAGAACCTTCCTCGGAGAAAATATGAACATCTTAGAATACCAAGGGAAAAGTCCTAAAGGAGTAATTTTAAATTATCAACTCTATAACCCGTTAACAGATGTTACTGCAAATAATTAGATATGGCCTAATAGTCTGAAAAAAAACCTACAGAGTCTAAAAAAGGTAGATAGTAAGGAAGGGAAAGGTAATTTAACTAAAGACAATGAAATGAAAGGAAAGAACATCTTTTCTTAAGTCGAAATAAAGGATTTAAATTTTTTTTTTAATTTTATTTTATTAGTTTCAAGTATACAGTACATTGGTTAGACATTTAAATATTTTATAAAATGAGCTCCCTAAAAGCTCTTTCTCTCCTCTGGCTCTCCACCTAGCCATTACATTACATGATTATCTCTGGCAATGACTAATGAGAATATATGAATACTGAAGTTTGATTTATGAGATATGTATAAGTAGAAAAAAATATGAGAGAGATTTTAGAAGAGGGAACTGTACCCCAAATGGAGGGTAGCAGAACAATGGAACACTATATAAAAAATCATAGCTAGATTGTCCATGAGAACAAAAGTTTTTGCATGATTTTAGCATGTACACATCTAGAGAACATCTGTCAAAAAGAAGTAAAGTTTTATGCTTTTACACATAGAGAATTAAATATAGATTTTTAGGTACCAAAATCAGGGGAGGGGGGGAAAGACCATGATCTCCAGTCATTTGATAAAAGGTCTGTTGGGTTTTTAAAAATTGTTTTAAGTTACTCAATCAGAGAGGAAGATTACTTGGTTTAGTCTCACCTAAAACAAGTACAGACATTTCTGAAGATTTACCATTATTCTGTTCCTTCTTTATCCTCTCACAATTATAAACTTTGCCATTAAATAACTTATTTATCTGTTTACATATCAGTACTCTCAACAGAAGGTGAGCCACTGCTAGAGGACAGGTATGGATGTTATTATTTGAATAGCCAAATTATCAAGCAGAACTTAGTACACATGAATATTTGTTGAATGAATGAATGAATGAATGTGCCTCTATCTTTAGGCAAGCCTTCTTTCTCAGAGCTTAACCATGATTTTAACCAAACTCGGCTTTTAAAATTAAAAATCCAAGTTATAAATTAAAACCAAACACTTAAAAACTAGCCTTCTCAAAAAACATCCACCAAACTGACTAAATGGATCAATTCTAGCAATAAACTAATGAACTAGCCAAAGACACTGAGTTACATTAACTTAAATTAATGTAAGTCATTAAAAAACAAAACAAATCTCTTATCTGCACAATGATCCATTAAAAAGCAACATTTATGGAACACTTATGTGTTAGGTGTTAATTTTTAAAAGATTAAAGTAATAGAACTCCAATTTTTTATTGCTTGTCGAGTTTCTTCCAGCAAGTCACGACAGCTAGGTTTCATCGTGAAAGAAGCACAGTTCCCTTACTTTATGGTTTATACTCCATGGCTATATGGCTTCTAGCAAAACTGATTTTATGTTAAATCTGAAAATATAATTCTAATTCTCATTATGAAGGCAGACATTTATTCATGTAAAAAGAAAATCTCAGAGGATTGAACTGAAAACTTCTGACAAATTAGGCTAACGTGGCTTTTAAACACAAATGGTAACCTACTGGGTTGGCTGCTCCCTCCTCCATTTTCAGGACCTGCCCCTCCCCGCAATTGCTATGGTTGCTGTGTGAGAGTCCTGGCAGCCACCACATTTGTACAGTACACCCCACCTGCCTAGGCATACATGATTAGGCCAGGCATGAGTATATTACCTAGGCTGGGCCAGGGACAGACAGAAGCAAGGCAGAAGACAAAGGGAACACTTTCTGTGTTTTCTTAGCCCTCCAATTTCTGATGCCCAAGGCCTACCTACATCCTTACCTGGCTTCTGGAAGATATCCCTGCAACCTTAGAACTAATCCTTCTTTTTGCTTAATGATTTCTGCTACTTGTATCCAACTATAATAAAATGTAGAGAAAATGTGAATTTATAGGACCAGCCACACTTCTCCAGCACTGCTTGAGTTTTTCCCACTTCTGGCATGGCATTTGCTGTGCTGCTCCTTTCTATACAACAGCCTTATGTTAAAAAAACAACAGCACACTAATGCTACTCAGGAGGGGAAGCCAGCACTAAGTCCAATACCCATGGAAAAGGTATCATAGAACTGTGAAATTGAAAGGAAGCAATCACTTAGCCTAGCCCATTTATTTTAGAGATGAGGAAACCGAAGTCCCAGGAGAGGCCTTTAACTTTGCAAATTCACCACTGGAGTCTTGACTCCAGAGTTCTATGAACATGCCAATACTACTCCTACATTAAAATAAAATAAAACAAGCAATCACACTAGACAGCAAAATACAGAGACAACTAAGAATATATCTATAAGTGTTGACCTACTAGAAGCTCGCACATCCCTTTGAGAGGCCATTTTTTTCCTGTAGTTTGTCAAACTGCTTAGGCACATGGATTATTTCCCAACAGGGAAATAAGAGATATATAAACTAAAAACATGACTTTACTATAATAACTTTTAAAAGTACCTCTCAAATGCCAACCTCACCCCCTTCTCTTTACTGCTCCTATATAAATATACCAGGTTAAAAGGATCTTCAAAAGCACATATCTTTAGCCAAGTTGAATGAATTCAATTCATAAAATTGGGTGTTCACAAATTAAGTGTAGGTGGAAGAGAAAATAGATGCAAAGTTTCTTATATTTCTTTAAGGTATATCAACTGATTTTTAAATTGCAGGCTGGCCTAAATTATGTGTTGACATATATAGCTGATAAGGAAAAGTTACATATAGCAGTTAAGACTAGTTACTGCAGGTGATGAATCATCGCAATTATTTTAATTGAATGGAAGAATGAGTGAACAGAAGGAAGTGTTTTTATTATAATGACTAACGGGATATTGAAGAATAGAGGAAATAAGAATGGCAAAAAGTTCTCTCTTACACAATAGCACCACCTGCTGATAAATAAAAGCCACAACATCATTTAATTTTAAATATGCTAAAAGGTGCCTTATATATCCAAATCTTTTCCCTTGAATTGTTATATTTAATATAATATAATGTAATTCATTAATATATTCTGCACATTTATTCATAATAACTATGTTGATTTGAAAACTTTTACCTTACATATTTGAATCATGCCTTTTTAAAAATCAAAGGTAAAAATAAAATAATGGAATCTAGAGAAAAATTATGGTATAATGGCTTTTAATTTTTATTCTAGAAGTAATTTGCTTATATCACAATTTACTTTACTAACCACTCAACAATATATAGTGTCTGACATTTAGTGGCCACCTCACCTAAAATAATGCCTTCTCTCATATCCAGTTTTATTTTTCATAACATTATCTTTTAACATATTACATATTCATTTTCTTTGCTTGCTTATAACCTTTCATCTGCTGAAATAAAAACTCAGAATAGGGAATTTATTTTGTTTACTGCTGTTTCTTTAACACCTAGGGTAAGTGCCTGGCATATAATAGATTCAATAAATATTTCTGAAGGAATTAGAGTTTACGAAAATAAATGAGCAAATGAACATGCAATGCATATCTAAACTTCCTTGAAGATGTAATAGCTGTGTCAAAAGTTTCAAGGATCTTGACAGATTTTATAAAATTATGCTTGAGAAAAGCTGTACAAATTAATGCTCTCTTCAGTGTAACAGAAGGAAGCCAATTTTCCCATTTTCTGGGATATGGTATTATGATACAATTTTTATTTTCATGAAACTCTTTATTGAAGAGACTAAACATATCTTGGGGTTCTGGGGGGTATTTTACAACACATTGCTTTTATACTTTGCTCTTTTTTTCAGTTCCAGATTTTCTATCTGATTTTTTTTTTATAATTTCTATTTCTTTATTGATATTTTCTATTTGTTCAGACCTTGTTCTCTTGGTTCCCTTTAACTATAAGCATATTTAAGACCACTGATTTAAAGTCTTTGTCTAATAAGTCCAATGCTGGGCCTCCTCAGGGATGGTTTCTGTTTTCTGTGTTTTTTTGTGTGTGTTTTGTTTTTCCTGTGAATGTGCCACACTTTCCTGCCTCTTTGTATGCCTTGTAATTCTTTGTTGAAAAAATGGATGTTTGAATCTTATAATCTGGAAATCGGATCCTCCCCACTCCCCAGGGTTTGTTGTTGCTTTTTGAGGGCTGCAGTCATTTGTTTATTTAGTGACTTTTCCAAACTATTTTTGCCCAGGATATTCCATTCATGTGAAGTTTCCATTCATTGAAGTCTCCATTCTGTTATCCCAGAGGTCAGCTTGTGACCTGACCGAGACAAAAAGAAAGAAAAAAATACTCTCTTGCTTTCTGAAATTGGCTCTGATCTGGAGCACTCCTGCTTGTGATACAAAGCTCTGCCCAGTGATCTGCCAATGATACAAGCCTACTGTCCTCTCAAGGCTTTTCCGAGCCTATGTCTGGCCCTGGGCATGTGTGTTGCACTCTGGATTCCTCAGTATATGGGACAGCCCTCCAAAGCTCTTATTTTCCCATATATTTTCCTCCTCGGCCTATTCTTCCCTAGCCTTTTTGGTCTGTCTGTTGCTTGTCCCACCCAACATCCCTTGTCCCAGGTGGCTTGGGTGGTATATCTTCACAAGGTTTCAACAAATGCCACCTGGGAAGCCACTCTAGAGCTGAGATTTCCAAAGGAGGAAAAGCAAAGAAATACCTCTGTTCTGGTCCTCAGGGAAACACCAGACAGGTCAAAAAATACAAACACAATTTTTTGAGAACATGGTCCATATTGTCCCTTGTGGCATCAGCAAGCAGTACCAGAATGCAGGCTACTATCCCCAGGGCCGCTACCAAGCTGGGAATGAGGGATGGTAAGGCAGGTAAGCAAAGAATGCCACAATGCTTTTTTACCAAAATTTAGCAGCCTCTTTCTTCATTAAGCATTCCTCCTGTTTGCTATAAGTTTTAAATTAGATTCCAGAGCTCTGAAAAAGTTGAATCTGACCTTTTTTTTTTGACATTTTAATGGTTGCATGAGTGGAGAGACCAATTCTTGAAGCTCCCTACTCCACCATTTTCTGTGACATTATTCCTCTTTCACTCATTTTTATTGAACTTTTTAAAGCTCTTTTTCGCATCTCCATAATTGATACCTTTCATCAAAAAAGGCTCATATTATACGGCCATGCCACCCTGAGCAAGCCCAGTCCCACCTAATCTTGGAAGCTAAGCAGGGTCAGGCCTGGTTAGTACTTGGATGGGAGACCACCTAGGAAGACCAGGTGCTGTAGGCATACAAAAACACCCCAAAAAACAAACAGACAAAAAAAAAACAACAAAAAAAACACACACTAAAAAAAGGCTCATACTATACAAAATCATAAAAGGAGGAAAAGATGACCCAAATATAATCTCCAGCAATGATGGATATACCTTTAGTCATGTAGTTAGAGACATTGATATATTATTTTACCTAAGTGAGATCACAAAATAAAATGTTCTCCTAAAACCTCGTCTTTTTTCCTAAATAACATCATGAGTTTCTTTCCAGGTTATTAAACATAATTCTTCTTCCCCATTTTTAATGAGTTGAGGGTAGTCCATTTTAGGTATAAAGAATAATAACCTAATTAGTCACCTACTTGAGGACATTTATTTCTAATTTTCACTATTATATCAATACTATGATAAAATGGTTATACGGACATCCTGGTGTCTTTGTATAAAGATCTCTTTAGAGGAAATTCCTAGAAGTGAGATCCCTAGGTCAAAGAATATGTACATGTGACACTTGGATATGCATTATCAAACTACCTTTCAAAAAGACTAAATCAATCCATATTCCTATCAACAATTCGTAAATGAGGGAGCTTATTTCCTCCTACTTGAGTGAACCCAAGGTTTTTAAGTTATTGTTAATCTTTTCAATCTATTAGGTAAAATACATCATTAGTTCTTTATTTTATATTAATCCATTAGTAAAACTGAACATCCTTCTATGTTTATATTGGCCATTTGCATTTGTTTTGTGAACTGACTATCCATGTCATACGGCTCTTTTCCTGGACAATTCCTTGAAAAATGAATCTCAAACAGGTAGCTCTTCCTCTCCATTTCACCTTGAAAATCATTGCAGTAGTTAGCATAGTTCTCAAATGTGCAGAGTTGATTTTTTTTTTTTTTTAGGTGAGGCACCTGGTCTTCCTAGGTGGTCTCCAATCCAAGTACTAACCAGACCCGACTCTACTTAGCTTCCAAGATCAGATGGGATCGGGCTTGTTTAGGGTGGCATGGCTGTAGACCAGCGATGATTTTAAAAAACTCATGATCAGTTACTTTAAATAAAATTTTGATGTGTAAGGAACGACAACAGCACAACAGCTATCAGACCAGCCTTCTCACAGATAACACCTATACACTCCAGACAAAATACAAAAACAACTACTTAAAGACTAGAGGGCAATCAAAAGCAGGCAGATAGCCACTATGCAAAACAGTTTGGCCATTCCTCAAAAAAGTTAAACACAGAGTTACTATTTAACCTAGTAATTCTACTCCTAAGTATATACCCAAGAGAAATGAAAATACAGGTCTATTTAAAAACTTACACTCATTCATAGCAGTGTTATTCATAATAAAAAATTGAAACAACCCAAATGTCTATCAACTGACAAATGGAACAACAAAATGTCATAATTATATAATAAAACAGCATTTGTTCATAAAAAGGTATGATGTACTGATATATGCTACTACATGGATGAACCTTAAAAATATTATGCTAAGTGAAAGAAACCAGTCACAAAATGCCACATAATGTATTATTCAATTTATATCAAATGGCCAGAATAGATAAATCCATAGAAAAAAGAAAGTGAATTAGTGGTTGGCAGAGGCTGGGAGTGATATAGGGAGAAAGAGAGATTGACAGTTAATGAGCATGTGATTCCTTTTAGAAAGGAAGAAAATATTCTAAAATAGAGAGTGGTGGTGGTTGTACAATCTTATGTATCTACTAAAAAATGGTAAGCTATACAATTTAAATGGATAAATATATAATATGTAAATTATATCTCAATAAAGCTGTTTAAAAAAAAAAGCAGGCAGAAAACTGAGGGGAATCAAAGGTTGAAAGGAGGGAACAGTATTGAGTGAATTTCCATTTTTTTTTACAACCTTGTTCCTGAGAGCAGGCTCTGCTTGATGCCTGCACCACTGTTACCTTTGATATCAAAGCAGTATTTCCAATATGTGAATATTATCATGTTACTAACCACCATCCATGGTTCTCTACTGACTTACATATTGGTTTTCCAACTTCATCATTTTAGGTGTTCAAAGAAATCTTATATTGGATGCCAATAGTAAAACTGATCAATGTGCAGCTTCTAGTCACAGGTGGAGAGGAGGACCAGGAGCTCAACTTCCTCTCCTGTTTTCCACCCCACAGCAACATTTAAAGGGGTGCCACAGAAAATAGATTTAAAAAGATTAAAATCTAAACTCTTTTACATGGCAAACAAGATAAGGTCTGAGAAAGTCTTTTCTGTATTATCTCCTGGTACTATCCCATACAAAATCTAACTGACATTGCACAAAAAACACCATGCTCTTTTACACTTTGATGCACAAGAGGCTGTGTCTGCAACTCTCTTTCCCCAACTTGTCTCCCTTGAGAACTACTAATTCATCAAGCCTCGGCTCTCCAATCAACATCCCACAGGCAGAGTTATGCTCTGCCACACTTTCCTGTTACTTGTACAAAACAAACCTCCCATATAGCACTTATCACACTGGACTTTAAGTCTTATAGTCTGATACTCCATCACGCTGTAAACAACTTGAATAAAAATCTTAACAGCTTTCCATCCCCAGTTTCAAAAATACTCTAATGAGTAATATGTAATGTCTACCGAATAAAAGAAAATATATATAAAATGTTAATCTCAAGTCCTTAAAAAATGATTACAATATATTTAGTCTACTCAGTTGAACAAGGTTAAAGGAAAATCCTTTTAGAAAGTTTACTTTTCCAGATTAGTTAACATTCTAAAAATAGGTTTGGTGTTTAACAAAATAATTCTTTAATTCAGTTATTCAGATAAATTCAGTGCCCAAGCTTTCTTCAAATACTTTCATCAAAATGGCAAATTGAAATTATTATGCTTAAATTCATACTTAGTGAATTATTGAGTACCTACTGTGTTGTACAGATACTCATTAAGCTACAAGATCTTATAAACTATCTAGGGAGTCAAAAATAATATATATAAAACTAAAATGGACAATATAAGAGCACAATGCATTGTGAAAATAGGAGTACATATTTGATAGACTTAGAATCATTGTTAGAAAATCAGATGGAAATGAGATCATCTGATCTAATATCCTGAAGTTATAACTAAGAAAAGAGAGATGCAGGTGAGAGGAAGTTTGAAAAAAAGATAAACTTTTAGATTATCTACGGAAGATATCATGAAAAGACGTCAAACATGAGATGGGCCTTAATGGGTAGAACACCGAGTATAAGACAGAGAGGTGAGAGCATTCCACCTCTGAGATGACTGAGGATGCTAGTGAGGGCAGAGAAGATTCATGAGCCAGTGTTCAACCTGATTTGAGTACAGATACAAACTAGGAAGCTGTGGAGCGGAAACACTGAATGAATTTTATGGTACCAGGTTTCAGAGAACTTCTAAAGCCAGGCAGAGGGATTTATATTTTATGTGACAGAAAACAAGTAGCCTGTAAAACTTAATAGATCATTTATAAAGCTCTAAAAATTTTAAGTTAACTGTCTTATTTTGCAATTGAGGAAAAAGCCACAGAACAATTATGTGATTTTCTCTTAGTAGTAGCGTGGAGTAGCCCCACTCACATGCTGCTGCTGCTTCTGGAGCGGTTTGATGAAACAACTTATTCTTCAAGTACAATGGGCAAATGCTGTTGAGCTTGGCTGTTTGCCTAAGTTCTAAAGAGAATTTGTGTGAAAGAAGGCATATCCTCTTGTTAAGGATAAAGTCTCACTCAAACATGAATTCTTGACCAAAAACCAAACTCCTTTGGTTTTAAAGTGACCATCTTAAAATTTACTATCAACTCCTTATCAAAATATGCAACCAAAAAAAAATATATTTTTTAAAAAACACAAAAATATGCAAGCAACATTTTTGTATGAAACACTGACAATTAAAATTAGTCTAAAACTGAACTCTCCATATTGATTTGAAATCATTTTAATATTTTAACTACTTCACCATCTTTTACAACCATGCTTAAATTAAGTATTTTCAGAAAGACAAATAGAGAACATACTTATCCTTTAACCTTAAAGAGTTTGGTCTCATAAATCTGAAATTCATTGAACTGCTATATTAAGAAGACAAATCAGAAAGATTCAGCCCAATGCAGTCACTGAAAATGCTTTTTTAAAGATTGAGAAGCAGGTGTGTTGTGCATCTCCATATTTATGATAGCACATCCGTGATTGCTCACCACTATAACTTACCCCAGTTTTATCACACAAGCGTAAAGTATGAAACGATCCAACAGCAAATAATTCTCCATCTGGAGCCCAGGCAACTGAGGTAATAGGATGCTCATGAGGTTGTGAATTGTACAGAGGACGGCCATAACTATCCCATACCTACATAAGCAAATTTTAAAAAATCTTTTATAACTATCATCACATTATTATAAACAAGTTTGTCCTCCAGTAAGGTATCAAGTAGACTTAGAAATCATCACTTTATAGTATTAGCAATTAAATGCCTTTACTATCACACAAGGGGGGAAAAGCTATATTTCTTGAAACCTAAATATCTCAAAAATATATATATATATTTCGTGATGTTATATAACCTTGTGATAATTTTCAGAATTTTCTAAATCTTTGATTAATCATAAAACCTACTATTTTAAGCCCTGTCAAATTTAATAATAAAGTTTTAAGATGATCAGTTTTTTGCTCAAATTTGTTCTGTCCAGTAAGTATTCTATCAACTTTCCCTAAAAGTATTTATTTCAATTAAATTTCTTCCTACTATAGTTATATTAAATCTCATTCTTAAACTGAATAACATTTAATAAATCAATAAGCTTGATTTTTAAAAACTTGATTTAAATCGAGTCACTAAAAGTAGGAGTTAGATTTATGATGCTGCTTATTAAATCAAATTCTATAGGTCATTGAGACAGGCCAATGTGAAAGTCAACACTTTAAAATACCACTTAAAATTATAAAATAACAATTTCTAAATTAGTAGAATTAAATAACATGGCTAAAGTGAAGGACTAAAATAATATTCTTAGAATATTCTCATCTAAACTTGATTCTTTCAACCAGGTGATAAACTCACAAACATCACATACCTTATATTTACAGTCTTCTCCAGCAGATAAAATTAAATCATTGACTGAGTTCCAATCTACTTTTAAAATAATGCCATCATGAGCTTTCCACTATGAGAAAAAAAATAAGATATTAATTATAACTTCAGGAGCAATGAAAAACATTTTTTATAGGAAGACATTTGACCTCTTTCTGATGATACTCATGTCCTCTCCTTGGAGATTCCCATCTTCCCTTTATAGTCATTATGCATAACCTCATTTGCTTATTTTATTTATAATTTACACTAATAAAAGCACCTAGCACTTTGACATCCACTATATAGTTTACGTCCTTATAAATTTCCTCAGTTGCCTGAACTCCAGATGGAAAACCACTTGCTTTTGAGCTTGACATGTGTGTGATTTACACTAGAATGAATATGTTATGTACTCCAAAACTTAGTTACAAATCTTGCTCTCCTTTGTATGGTTGATCCCATTACTGATACTGCCTTCACTCTTGTATTCTAATTCTCCTCTTTTTTAAAAGACTTCTACTATATGAACATCTTCTTTAGTACCTTCTTCATTCCCTTCTGCATATTCTCCTAAGCTTCATTCTCTTTATCCTCAGGTTCCTGGAATAGTCACTGAACTACTTTGAGAAGCTTCTGCTACATTTACCATATTACAAAAAGAATGTATTCCACAGATGTGTATGTAGAATGCTTATGTGTATATGTATGTATGCATGTATGTATGTGTGTGTATTTATGTATATATGTATGCATGTATGTGTGTATCTATGTATGTATATATAAGTGACCCAGAAATTGGCAATCTAGAAAGTAAGTATGGATATCTTCTTGCTCTTAAATATAATTCATATGCCCATTTAGCTATTATCACACATGTAATTAAAAGCTATCCTTCACCATGTTTAGGCAGAATAATATAACTAAAAGAATTTTTCTTGAAGACTATAAGGTACATTTTGACAACTGAACCGATAACTTCATATCAAAGAGTGACCGATTTTAAGGGCTCTTTCTATAGACCCTTCCCAGTTTATTATTCTTAATGCATACAAAATAAAATATCAAGTTAGGGTCAAATAAGCTCTAAGAATAATTCATAGCTTACTTTACTCAAGATATACAAAAATATACACTCTCAAAAACAAATGTCTTGATACTATATGTTAAAAAAGCAATAATTCTCACAATTTTCTGTCAAATTAACCCAGTGTTCCAAAATAAACTGCAAGGACAAAAATAACAATATATAGACATAAATATACAGATAGACACACCCACAGAGATTCTTAAGAGTTTCATTTTAAAGCTACAAAAATTAATTTTGCATATTTAAATGTCAGAAATAATATTTGATTTAAATTTTCTTTATACAGTCGCCCCTTGAACAACATGGGTTTGAACTACATGGCCCGTATATATGTGAATTTTTTTCAATAAATACTATAAATACATTTTCTCTTCCTTATGATTTTATTAATAACATTCTTTCCTTTAGCTTATTTTATTATAAGAATACAATATAAAATACATGTAATATAGAAAATATGTGTTAATCGACTGTTTATGTTATTAGCAAGGCTTCTGGTCAACAGTAGGCTGTTAGTAGTTAAGTTTTTGGGGAGTCAAAAGTTATACTTGGATTTTTGACTGTGTTAAAAAGTTGGCGCCCTAACCCTTGTGTTGTTCAAGGATCAACTATACTATGTTTTAGGATATCAACTTATATGTTATATATATTTACATATTACATATAATATACAGTTTTCAATTATTTCTCAATGTCTTAGGCACTTGGTAAAATTTCTTTGAACAACAAGCTCCTTGATGCCAGGAACTATGTTCTGTTTCACTTTGAATATCTCACACCTAGCATAGTGCCTGGCATATAGTAGGTATGTACTACATTTTCACTAAATGAATATTCTCCTCGCTATAAAATCAAGTTCTGGGTCTACAGATGAGTCTCTATAGCTCTCAAGGGAAATGGGATATATATTTTTGAACTGTATTCTACAAGCAGGAATTAATTAAGCATTCTTTTTTTGTGAACAATCAAAATTTGAGTATGTATTTATGCCCAAAAGGAATTGCTGCAGCTTTAGTTTTCCAAAATGAAGAGAAAATTTGCACTAAGTTCCTATTTTAACTCTTCCTCCACTCTGCCAAAATTTTGGCACTAAATACCTTTCCTTTTCTCCACTACTACCTCCTGGCCCAAAGGTTCTAGCAAACCACTAAATTATAATTTATCAATGGTGATATCAGCATCTTTCTGAGTTTCACTTACATAAGCCTAATTACAGGTATCTAAATAAATCATGTAATTATAAACTAAAAGATTCATTGCACAGACTATTTTTGCTGTGCAATTTCATAGCAGATTTTTGGAGTATAGGTGGTATGGAAGAACTAGGACTGAAGGCAGTCAGAACTAGTCCTCTTTTCCAGCTTCTTCCCTTTGCCCAAATGCTTCACCTTAGTTGCCTAATAGCAAGGATTTATATCTTCTATTTCTTGTTGGTCCCACAGTTCTTAGCAAACTGTTCTGCACGCAGTAAAAATGTAAGTGCATGTTGACTATATGAACTATATATAGCATAATCTACATAGAAGTTACTAATATGAAACCTCAAAGTCATTTCTATCTCTTTGCTCCCCAAAATCTACATCTACTCAACTGTTAAATCTGATGCTTCTAAAACACCTTTTTATCTGCTGTAGCAGGTCCACCTCCAGCATCAAATCTTATAACCAGGACCTAGTCATTCTACCTCCTTTTTTTGGTCTCCCCGGCTCTAATCTATTAGGGACTGACTAAAAAATCAAAATAACATAATAATTCATAATAACATCAATAACAACTTCTCTATATTGCTTATCGTATGCACTCAATATGCTTATTTTATGTACTGTCCTATGCACTTTGTAATTTAACTCATTTAATCCTCCCAACAATCCTATCAAGTAGGTATTAGCATTACAACTAAGAGATAAAAGAGCTGAAGCTCAAAAATATTTTATTTTTTTAAATTTTTTATTATTATTTATGCCTACAGCACCTGGTCTTCCTAGGTGGTCTCCCATCCAAGTACTAACAAGGTCCGACCCTGCTTAATTTCCGAGATCAGACATTGAACTTGTTCATGGTGGCATGGCCATAGACCACAGACCGTGGCTCCACTGGGGTGTCTGCATGTAAAGCAGACATGCTAACCGCTATACTATGGAACCACGTCCTCAAAGATATTTTACAACTTGCACTTGAACCCAGGTGACTAACTCCAAAGCCTATATTCTTAATACCCACATGATACTGTGTCGTTATCAAAATATGAAGAAAATGATTGTGCCTTTTAACACAGGAATCAAACATCAAAATCCTGGACATAGGCTTAAAGGTTTTCCATTAATTTGTCCTAATCTAATCCATTTTAACTGCTACTTTTGATTTGCTTCTATGTAATTGGTAAAGTCATATACACCTAATTTATTCTAAAGATTATATTGACTCACCTTCCAATCTAAAAATACTGAAAGAATACTAGAGTATTAGGGAAGCCTCAGATGTATTGAACAGATGAAGAGAAGAAGGATGACAGTGATGATAATAAAAAACACAGTTTAAACAAGTTCTTCAAGTTTCATGATTTCATCCTATTTTGTCTCAAATCTATTTGAGGTTGATTCTGCTAAATTTAAAGATGCCTATTATGTCAAATCATTTGATAATTTAGTAACTCAAAACACACTTATGATTTACTGGTTTAATATGAATTGGAATAAGGATGAAGTGAACCTTGTTGGAAACATAACCAGATAGTCCCTGTTCTGTAATAAAGGCTGATAAAAACCACACATTTGAAAGCCCCAGACTCTAAAAGGACCACCCAGAAGAAAGGAACTCCTAAGAAAGGAAAGTTTTCTCACTTAGCAGTCTAGCAGATCCTGATGACAATTCACAAATGCCTGAGAAGTACCTGTAAAACTTTAGCATTTGGTTGAAGAGGTTTAATGATCAGCTGCTTGCCTGCTGTGTAAAGAACCTTTTCTGAATCAGGGCCC
>NW_006433378.1:3818018-3834198 GCF_000325575.1 Pteropus alecto | reverse complement strand
GCATTCCTGTAAAAAAGAAGAGGAAAAAAAAAGACCTGATAAACTTTAATTATTATGCTTAATAAAAAGGGAGATTGTTAAGAGGATTAAAAAAGTAATTTGGGGTGTCATTTTGTTTCCTCCTAATTCAAAAGTCCATTCAAACTGTAGCATAGCCTCATATTAAAATACAGACTGGGTTAATACTGACCTTTGAAATTCTACTGTGACAACTGACAAACTACATTTTTAATTTTGATATTGCTGAGAAAAGATGAAGTTTTTAGGAATTTGGGATACTGTGCTATTGAATTGAAGTACATAACATAAAATAAGTACACTACATTATTTTAAGATATAGAGGTATAAAAAGAGATTATATGTAAAGCTCAACAGCCATCAGTATTTAAACTGACTGCATAATAAATTGACTTAAATTGACTTAAATTGACTTAAGGTGGTATACTCACCTTATAGATTATTTCCCATTTCCTGATGTTGCTACAGGCAACAGAACTTTCCCTCATATGCTGTTTAAACAGTAAGTAGTCTAATGAATGGAAATCACCCAACCCCAAAATAATCTACCTCTCCCATCTATGAATTCATAAACTGCAAATTAAATATCAGATTAGGGAAAGTTTTGCTGTCAGTTAAGTGTGGCTTCGGCCTGAAAGCTAAGCTAAGAAGGGCTAAAAATCTCATAACCAGGATAAAGTTAACTTCATTTCTAGGAGAAAGGTACAAGTTTGATTTACCTATCATTCTATAAACTATATTAAATTTCATACTGTTTCAATGTCCTAGAATAAGAATTTAGAGATGGTATTTTTTAACTCAATTACTTTCTAGATTACCTAATATCTTCTGGAATGGTATACTTTGTGACCCTAGTTTTTTAAAAAATGAGTATCATGTCAATTAGAAACTTCAAATACCTGTACTCCACTGTTTGACCCTGTTACTTACTCATTAGGAAAGTGAATCAGGTTATAAAATTAATCTATAAAGTATTAACCCACCTATATATATAAAACCAAGCTTTTAAAAGTTGTCTAGAACTCTTAAGTCAGACTATTGTAGCAGTTGACTTTCTGAGAATGAATGAATGAATCAGGAATTTACATTCTCAGTAAAAAATTAAATATGAATCAATGATTTAATTATTTATTTAAATAGTAAATCCAACTGATGCTAATCAACAGGTAGTAATCAGTAATCAACAGAAAGTAAATTTCAGTAAGATAAAAGCCTGTGTTAAGTGCCACCCTACTTTTTTTGTGCCCTCTTCTTCCCAACCAGAACACCACTGTGAGCAAGTCTCAGTGGTTAACAAGATTTAGAAAGTCTAATTCAGATCTAGTCCAGAAAAATCCTGAAGCATGCTTCCATGGTTTAGGTTAGACATTATATTGGGCCTAAAAAGCCTGTTCAGTTAATGACATCTAGGATTGTTCTGTATTAGAAAAACCTACAGATGGCCAAAGAGATGGCCAACCTCAGAGGGCACTCCTCTGTCTGTACATTCTCTTGGTAAGACTATTCTCTGGGATTAGCCAGGAGCTGACCTGGGCTTCAAAAGTAAATCTCCAAATGAACACAGTTCAACTCTAATAAATTCCCATGAAAATGTAAATAAAAATTTCACATATCTCAAATATGGTTCTTAGGTGAAGACTGGAAGGGAATAAGGTGGTGGAATTAAAAGTGACTTATTTATTTCTAAAATGAGTATCATTATTGTGCAAAAAAGTAAATTAATATAATTTAATATATTTTAATTATAGATTATCAAATCTTCATGAATACAGTGAGTAAAATTACACTTTCCTGGGTGTATACTAAACTATGACAAACATCTACCCCCAAGGAAATAATTCAGTAAATATAACTCCCATTGAGTTATACAGGATGTGACTCTAGCCCTTTAGTTGTGGTAAAAGGCACGGCTGGGGTATAGGATGAGGAGCTAGGGACACTTTTGTCCTCTTTAACATTGAATTTGTGACCCTATTAAGTCAGCTGTGTCACAATTTCATTCTTTATAAGCCTATAGATCTTCAGAATACTTATTTTCCCTTTTGGGACATGGAGACTATTCATTTCCTATCTATAAACAATTTTTTAAACAGTAATGTTAAAGAAACAGGTATGATAACTATGGTTTAAAATAAAATAAGCTTATGGAGAAAAAGTTAAGTAATTCTTTTGTTATAACATGTGGTTTTTTAACTACATTCTTTCCATCAAAAAACAAAGATGAAGCTATTTATGATAAATAAGCAATCCTAATAAGACCGATAGCTAAATCTTATTAGTTCAATCCTCTTAACTATCAATATTCAAAATGGATAAAACAAGAACTAAGAGAATGGTCATCATATTCACCCTTTATATTTATAATAAATATTAAGTGTGAAAAAATGTATGTATGAATGTTTTTATTTCCAAAAGGAGATATACTATACATCACTGTACAACTTCTAATTTTAGGTAGTTCCATTAAAGATCATTATTAAAAGTGGATGAATTAGCTTCATAAAGAAAATAATGATTTCTATTATGATGAAATCCATCCTATTAACATTTGAAACAAATGTTTTACAGAAACATACTTATTAAAGCACTGAATTATTCCTAGTGCTACATTTCACTTTGTAAAGTCAGGTGAAAATAAAAAATTTAGCCTTTCAGATTGAATCGCTTTAAAACAAAAAGTTTAGCAAATTATGTAATGTTTTTAATTTCACCATTAACAAAAAAATAGGCAAAAAACAAAAATAGTTTTATAATAATTAAGTAGTTTCTTGCTTTTTATATTGGGAATTTTATTTATGTTCCATTTCAGTTAAGACACTCAAAAAGACCTTGTTTTTCTGACTTTGTACACTAAGATCACGTGACCCTTTTGACATTTTTTAAGAAACCACATGCACCTGGGGTTGTGTTAAATGTCAGACCCTTATCTCTCTGTAAAACAAATTATCTAAATTCTTTCAACCTGTTGAAGGCATTTTAAACCACAGAAGAGGAGACAAAAATGTATTTCAATTGTTTTAAGGAAGTACATGGTCAAATATACCATGTTTTTCACATTCATACTAAACGGTATCCCCCAAAAATGTTGTTTTTGCATGTTTTTAAGAATGCTTTTGAAACAAACTCTTCACTATTATAGTGAAGCATTAGCTATCTTTGCCTTGAATGCAATATAGGTCTACACTGAGTGAATATAAGTGTTTAGAGCAGACTCAGGCTCTATATAAGCACTATCTGTTAGTGATTACTACTAGAAGTTACTTTGTGATGCAATAGGCAACTAACTCTTTGTTTATTGTGTTGTTCATAGTGGTAGGTACTTATTTTTTTTTGTTACCAAATCATTGAGAATTCAAAAGCCAAGAATTATTTCCCTTCATTCTAATTATAGGGACATGGATTGTTAACAATAATAGGTAATCAAGTGAGATTTATTACTCTTTCTTTTTAAGCAACTTTTTGGTTATGTATGTCACTGGGTACAGAGAAAAAGTTTATATTAAGGCATTTGTTTCTTTAGTTTCTATCAGCCGCCTTTCCCTTGGGGATCTCAACTTCCCCAATATATTCATCTTTCCCCTTTCTATAACTGACACTCACATTATTTCAGCCTTTACTCCTGAGCTCTAACACAACACTTTCACTTGACCCAAACACCCGTCAGAACTTCAAACTCTACATACTCAAAGTTATCATCCTTCCACACATAGCCCCTCATTTATTCTTCCCTCTGAATTCTTTACCTCTTACAGGGTATCCATTCCCCTCAGCCACTGAGAACTATTCACTTTTTTCAACTACTCTCACCACTGCCTCTGTTCAAGCCTTAAGCCACACCAGAACAGTACATTTCAGTAACCTCCTTACTGGCCACCCCCATTTAACCTCTATCTCTTCTAATTTATCCTACATATTACTGGTAAGGTAAACTTACTAAAATATATGCCTTATCATTTATTCTCCTGCTCAATTTTTTCCCCTAGGTTTAGAATAAAAGGCTTATAGAATAAACTCCAAACCCTTCCATTTAGCATCTGAGACCATCAGTGTCTTGGTACTTCTGGTATTATTGTTCCTCTGGTAGCCTACAACCTGACCCAAGGGGTCTGCTCCCACTCACTTGACTTCCATGTTTCATGCTATTGTGTCTCTATGACTTTGATTATCTAACTTCCTCCACGGCAACAAATGATTTCCAACAAGCCTATTTCCCTACCTAATTTCTTCATCTTTCAAAGCCCAGTCAAAAGATGCTACAATATTTTCCAGAAAGCCTTTCTGATATTTTCTCCCCACAAGAGCATTAATCTCTGCCTTCCTTGTCCTTCCACAGTACCTTTAACAAGGAGCACATTCTGCCCTGTATTAGTTATTTATATTTCCAGTTTACTTCCATTATTAAATTCATTATGGACAGGTTCCCTGTTTTGTTATTCCATTCTTCCAAATAAATGCAGTGTGAAAAAAGTTTGCACTATTTCTCTATTCCAATTTTAACCTATAATTAAAATATATAATATAACTTAAAATAGGGCTTAATTATAATTATCCATGGCCTGTGCATTGTTTTTCTCTAATAAGGAAAAATAACTCCTCAAAGGCATCAGTAAGAATTAATTTTAAACTAACTCAAATTTTCCCAAAAAGCTTGGGATTAATGTTTCTTCTGAATTAGAGGAGAAGGTAATAACCCAGACTTTTTCTATCTGTATATCTGGTTCCATGTGGTAAGAAATTAATTTAGGAATTAATTTAGGAATTAATTTCTATTAATTAAAGAATAAGTATAATTAACATAAAAACATGCAGTAAAAATCACAAGGATGCTTTCAATATTGTTTACTGAATTCCCAGTTTTACAATAATTCGGGCTTATGTTATCTCATTTTTGTGCCAAAATTTAGTTTTTCTCCTCAAAGGAGGCAAGAATCCTCCACCCCTACCTAACTTAACCTTTTTACTTGACCCTTTAGCATCCAACTCTCAGTAATTCAGATTTATAATCATCCTCAAAATCTGTATTCTCTAATAAATCAAACAAACCTTATAAATGACCAGGAATTTTTCCTTTGAGGTTAATGTCATAACTTCTCTAATAATTTTTCCCAGAAATAAAACAGGAAAAGTCTACGCCTTATTAGGAAAGTGTGGGTGGCACTAATGATCAAAAACTCAAAAATTAGATGCATTGTTCTATAGAAAATTTGTAATCTTTAATCTAAAAAGATATCAGATTACTCAGCTGAAATATCATAGGTTAACCAAAATAGAAAAATGTACTCGAATTTTGCTCATTAATCTTACAACTAACATAAATCTTGAGGCTGAGAAGAATAAATAGGATTCAAATAGAATAAAAATGATTGGCCCTTCCACAGCCATTTGATGTTAAGGAAATTATAGTTACTTGGGATGTTGATGGAAAATATCATTATGTGATTCAAATATAAATAAGATTAGCTACATTATATGACATAATCTGCATTTTAGCTTTTAAGAGAATCCTATTCACCTATCTAGTTGGGAGGAAGAAATAAAAAAAGAGCACCACCCATCCCTCTCCAAAATAAACACACACAAAAACTAACTCAAAATGGATCATAAGACCTAAAAGCAAGCACTAAAACTATAAAACTCTTAGAAGAAAATATAGGTGTAAATTTTCATGACTTTGGATTAGGCAATGGTTTCTTAGATATAACACCAAAATCAGAAGCAATTAAAGAAGAAATTAGATAAATGTGTCTACATCATAACTTTTGTGTTTCAAAAGATATCATCAAGTCTACGTCCATGCCACCCTGAACGTGCCCGATCTCGTCTGATCTCGGTAGCTAAGCAAGGTCAGGCCTGTTTAGTACTTGGATGGGAGACCACCTAGGAATACTAGGTACTGTAGGCATTTAAAAAAAAAGATATCATCAAGAAAGTAAAAAGCTAACTGACAGAACAGATAAAAAAAATAGTTGCAAAGCATATATCCAATAAGAGTCTATTAAACAGAAAATATAAAGAACTCTTATGACTCAACAATAAAAAAGACAAACCAATTAAAACTATGCAAAAGATTTGAATAGATATTTCTCCAAAGGAAATACACAAATGGTCAATAAGCACATGAAAAGATGCTCAATATCATTCGATATCAAGGTAATGCAAATCAAAACTACAATGAGATATCACTTTACACTCATTAGGATGATTATAATCAAAAAGACAGACAAGTGTTGAAAATGTACAGAAATTGGAACCTTCATATATTTTTAGAGTGTATGTAAAATGGTACATTCACTTTGAAAAACAATTTGAAGATTTTTATTTACTGATATAGAACTATCTCCTAGTTCATTCCTGAAGTGAAAATAAACAAGGAACATATTGTAATAGATACAGCATGTAACCACTTGCTTATGAAAGAAAAAAAGGAATTTGTAAAAATATATTTGCTACACAATAAAAAAGTTACACTAGCTGCTTCTGGGAATGTTTGCTGAGTAGCTGGACAACAGAGGTAATGAGAGAGAAATAATATTTAAGAGGTAACTTTATACCCTTTTATAGTCTTTAAATTCTGAACCATATGAATATATGATCTATTAAAAATCAATTCTTAAAATAAGATTTAAGTGCTCCTTGCAAAGTACATACTAACAATCAAAATTTTATTGAAAACAAGGTTGCAAACTCATATCCCTTCAGATTTATGTTGTCTTCTACCATGTAACATAAATGAGTAGAGTATAAGAAAAATAAGGAGAAGCTTAAAATACAACTAAAAATGGAACAGCCACTACAGAACTCCAGCTGATTGTATTTATTCTGAAAAGCAGGCCTAATGTTGCCAAATTTTCCCATTTTTCAAGACACCAGAAATCCAAATTTGTATGTGAAATATCCTGATTTTTAATATTAGGCTTGTACTGTGCTAGTGGGCCTGATTTAACTCGCAGGCCACCTGAGTTAAAGTCTTTAATTTATGAACATATTATGTTTCTAACTGTCCTTGCTAATTTGGGAACTCTAAATGCATTTTCTCAGTAAGAGTAAAATAGGTAGCAATTAGGTTTCCAGACTCATTATACAGGTAAACTATAGTACTGAGCTAATAGCACTGTCACCTATCCTCTATAGTTAACAATGTTTATATTAAACAATTTATTCTAAGTTCCAACTTTAGACTCTGGCAAGTCCAAAATGGTGGCCCCAAGGGTAGTAAAAGCGAAGGAGATGACTGGGAAGAATTTAAGGAAACCAAAGGAGCCTGGGGCGGGGTGGGAGGAGTGACTGGAGGCATTGATGAAGGATCTTAGCCAAGAATTCAGATTACTATAGTAGGTAGTGATATAAACTTTTAGAGTTTTTCTGAAGATCTGTCTTTTGTAAACAACAAACTTAGTAAAAGGGAAAAGAAAGGCATAAAAGATATGTCTCAGTAGCAGCAGCAGCTGAAAAGAAATGCAGCCCTAGCTCCAAGGGGTGGTGATCTCTAGAAGAATACTATTAGCTGCTCATAAGTCAGACGTCATAAAATGAGAATGTCAAATCATTAGCCCTAACAAAACTTATAAAGCCAAAAGTAAATTCTCATGCCCACTAGAAGGTTAAAATAAAATCTATTTTCTAAAGGTGCATTTTATTACTAAAGTAACAATAAACAGACATTTTTTTCTAACTGAAATTCACCCATGTATGCTTCTACCAACTCTAAAACTCTACTCATGGATAAGTATTCTACTTTGAGATTGTCTGTTGCAAAGATTTAAACTCAGGAAATAAGTACTACCTAGTACTTCCTTAGCTACACATTAACCAAATATTACCTTTGCTAACATTTGGTTAATGTGTAACTAAAGAAATATAACTATTTTAATGCTACCCTAACAGCAAACGCTTCCCTAACAGCAAACGTTATTTAGAAAATGAAATCTGGAAAATTTTGGAAGTCAATTATTGGAAATGCTTCACAATATGGCTTTATCATGTAATTCTGAAGAATAAAGAATAGTCTACAAGCTTTGGCAATCTGCCTCTGAAGATGTGCTTGGGTCAATATTAAAACTGCTTTATTGCTGTTTCTAGGTAAAACCTAATTAGGAAAATAAATCTGCTACACAGAAGAAAATCATATGTAATCTAAATCTCAACAGGAATGACCATGGGATTAACTTTATGGGTACTCTGTCCCAGTTAACATGGAAAACCGAGATGCTGCTCTAAGTAGCTGCAGCTTACCAAGTTACCAAGCTTTGGATCCTCTCCATTAGTATAGAAATCAAACATACAACATAATTTAGAAAGGGTGCTAATATATGAAGTAATCAGGGCTTTTTAAGTAAGGAGATACTCAGTGTTTTCTATTACTATTAATTACATCTAGATACCAAATCCTATTATAGATAGGATATGCTCATAATGCTTCAGAATTATTTTTAGAATCATAAGCTTCTAATTGCGTTTGTACAGATTCACTACCAAAATAAAAAAGCCCTTGAGTACTTCTTTTGTTTCTTAGCTTGACTAACACAGGTGCCATTGCCCACAGGCAACATGGAAAGAGGGAAAAGTGTAAATTAAAATAAGGGATTTCAGGATCTGAACCTAAACAAAATCAGTCTTAGAAATTATATTAGACTGTTTTTAAAGGAAAATGTTGACATTTTTATTGATTACAATACATACCTTGCTGAGCTAAAGTTGATCTTAGCATTCCAGTCTTTGACCAAATTTTTATTTGTCCATCTTCTCCAACTACAAAGAGAAAATAATAGATATTTTTATCTATAAGAAATAAATTTAAACATTAAATTTATATATACAGTATCTATGTTAATGCATATTTAAAATTCAGACAAAATTTACTCTAATTAAATGACAGTGCTTCATAACTGTAAACTTTAATTAAAACTACTTTGAAACTATTTCATCAAAGTAGTCTAACTTTCATGACAAAATTTTTTCCCTTTAATATTAGAAGACTTAGATTATTCAAATAATGCTTTCATTTTCACTAGAATTCTTTAAAAAAAAAAATGTTTTCAGTGTGGTCAAAGTTGCAGCCAAATTCCAGTGAGCTGAGGACTGAGTGGATGGAGTAGCAGCCTATTCTTCTGAACAGCTTACCTGAAAGAAGAAAGGGGAAGAAAGGGAGTTGAACATAGAGAGAGTTATTTGTTAACAGAGTGATTTTTACTTATTTATTCTCAATTTTCTGAACACATTTATATGCTGAAAAAGAAACCACTAGAAAAAGAGAAGCTGAAAAAATAGGCAAGTGTAGGGACAACTCACTGAAAAGTCCTGCAGAAGGCCCAGGAGATAGGTGTGGTGATTTTAAAATATATCCACAAATTCTTTGTTATTCCTCCTTTTAAGAGGTGGAGCTTAATTTCTCTCTCTTTCAGTGTGGATATATTTAGTGACTTGCTTCTAATAGAATGTGGTAGAAACAATGGAGTATGACTTATAAAATATATTATGGCTTCTATCTTGCTCTTAGATCACACGCTTGGGAAGAAGCAAGCTCTCATGTTGTTAGAATGCTCAAGCAGCCCTATGGAGAGGCCATGTGGTGAGGAAATAAGGCATTCTGCCAACAGTCAGAGAGGAACTAAGACTTCTTGCCAACAGCCATATTAGTAAGCTATCTTGGAAGCAGGCACTGCAGCCCCAATCAAGCTTTCATATCACTGCACCCCATCTAATTTCTTGAGTCTGGGACAGAACCACTCAGTCAAACTGTTCTCTATCCCACAGAAACTGTGAGATAGTACATGTTTATTATCTTAAGTCACTAACTTTTGGGGTAATTTGCAATACAACAATAGATAACTAATACAATAGGTAAAAAGGAGAATCCTTGCAGTAGGGCAGAAGATGGGAGAGAGACAGAAGGGGATAAGTGTCAGTTAAATGAGAATATTTAGAATTTTAGAGTTTAAAAAAATTAAAACTTATATTTACTCTCTACTTGACCATTCCAAAAGCCTTCTTTGACAGAACATTCTCCATAAGTCACATAAGAATGCCAATAATTAATGACATTCTGAACTATAACATTATATAGCAGTCTAGATCAATATTCTGCCAATTACTTGCTATTAGACAGAAAAAGACTATTGCTAAATGAAAATACTCTGTTCCTTTGGAAATTTTTCTTTAAAAAGTTCATTTCAAACGTCATTTTTGTAGACAACTTACCTGTAACTAATGCTGTTCCTTCATAATTCCATCTTCCTGCAAGTACTGCGCCACAGTGAGCTTCTACACTTTTCTCCACTCTTCCTAACTTAGAAATCAGATGAAATTTACCTAAAAGAAATTATACTTGAGAAATCTATTTTATGAAAATAATGTATTCAATCAACAAACATCTATGCTACTAGGCTAGTTAGTATAGTGTTAGGCACTGGAGACGAAAAGGCAAATAATGTAATTATTCTTACTCTCAAAGAACACATAAATCTATTGGAAAACAGACACAGAAACAAAATTACAAAATCTTGAAACAAGTGGTGTAATAGAAAATACCCATAATGATGCTATGCTAGTTCAGGGGGACAAAAATCTGCTGGGATATAGTCAAAAGGGGCCAAAGAAATGTCAAGAAAGCCTTCTAATTAAGCAGAGTTTTGTAGTCTTGCATTGTTTTTGTAGTTTTGCATTGGTTTTTTTTTTTTTACAGGTTATAGAAAAGCTGGAAAAAGTATAAAGGAGAGGAACCAAGATAGTTAAATGATGTTAAAAGATAAACTGAGGCACAGTTAAAATTTTTAGGAGTTTATTAGAGTAAAAATCGATTCTCATCAGGCAGCACCAAACCAGAAGTGGTTAGGAGCGCTCCACTGACAGGAGCTCAGAGAGATTTTTATAGAGAAAAGGCAGAAGCAAAATAAGGAAATTATCAATGGACTATAGCTTAAAGCCTAGTTGGCTGTTTGTGATTGGTTTTCCTTATCCAAAAAACCTTGAGGCATTTACAGGCTTAGATTTTGGTTTGCTTATGTAGGCCGATGGCATCACAGTCACCTCAGTCTAATGGCCTCCTTGTTTAGTTAATTTAAAAATTGATAATCCCAAATTTTAAAATAGGTGCCTTATGATTTTACACTTGCCAGGCACCAGGTAGACAAAAAGAAGCAAGCTACTTGGTAGCTGTCCTCAAAAAGTTCATACATATAAAGGCAAAAAGTTAAAAACTTACAACTTTAAAGTATATAAAGTATTTAAGAGATGTCAAGAGGACAAATCAACTGTACAAAGAATAAGTGCTACAGGAAGCCGAGAAAAGATTAGTGTGGTTTTGAACGATCATGAAGTCTAATAATACATAGCTTGTAATAAATTAAGTACAGTGAAATTAGAAATTTTCCCTAAATCAATACACATACACTCTTTTTTTTTTTTTTCTAATAAAAGAAAAATGTGGCTGCCTAACAAAATTTTGCCTTAGAGGATTTATTTTGTTTGAATTCATTTTTAAGTTAAGGCTTTTCAAGATCTGGCCTAATATTAACAATTCATTAAAAATATATTTAAGTCAGATGCTTAAGATGGCTTTAAAACATTTTTCTGGAGAACTCTAATTCAGGTGGCTTTAAAACATTTAACACTTAGCACCCTGTGGTTATTTCACTGACTGCTTATCCATTCCCACTGTGTACATTATTTGTAGCTCTGTTGTAACATATTTTTTATTGAGCTGTGATTCATTTCAGGGCAGGGGACCATGTCTTAGACATATTTTTATTTGCAATAGTGCTTTTACATAATCAGCACTTGTTAAATTTAACCAACTCAGTAACCATACCCAGTAATGCTGACTTTCTGACAAGTGCTAAAATTATATATTCTTGCTTTCTGTGATCTCATAGAAGACATATACTGGGACAGCTAAGGTCAGCTCTTTGCATGGATCTGATCCTTAATAAATCTCTGGACTTTGTATACTGGCTGATTGTTACAAATTGCATGAATAGCATGCCCACAGTAAAGCATACATATAAAATTATATACATCAAACATTTAAAAACCCATAATTATCCATTTATCTATTTTGGTTCTTCTCTCCAGCTTCTCTATAACTTTTAAAAGTGTAAGACCAAAACTAGAGATCAACTGATTTACTTCCAATTATTTGCTAGAAGTCAGGTTGAGAATATAATCAATATGATTCAGTTATTGATTTATTAAACAAACAATGAATAATTTGGATAAAAAACACAGATATTTAAATTCTAGGGTATGAAATTAACCTCTTGTTAAAAAATAAACTAAGAGAAAAAGGTTATAAACAAGAAAAAGAATAGAGGCAGTAGGTTAAAGTTACATGAAACACATTTTTTAAAGTTAGAAATGCCTTAAGAAATGTCCACAGAAACATGAGAAGGTTTGGAATAGGGTGTTAGGAAAAAGGGCACCTGAGCACTTTTGCAGACTGCTTAATAGCAGAAACGTTTTGGCAGATGGTTGTAAAATGCCACGAAGAAATCAGTTAACTGCTAATTTCTGCTAAAAAGAAATAAACACCCAAATTCTTTTTAAGAGAGATTTTTAAAATCAACATATTAACTAATAAGAGAATATAAGGATTATTTTAAGATGATCTAATACAGTGTAGGAAAATATCAACTTTCACTAAATATAAGGAGTGTTTAATGGCTTTACAAAAGATTTTATGCCAGAATTCCTTTATATAGCAGCTTCCCTAGTGCATTTTAAATAATTCAATTATATTTAAAATGTAAATCTTTTAACACATTGTCAAAGAAATATCGCCTCTAAAAGTAGGACATAACTGCAAGAAATATTCAAAAAGAAGTAATAATGTTGAAGAGAGAACTACTGATGAGACAAAACACTTGGCAAAAGTCTGCTTTATATATTTCAGGACCTGCCCCTAAAACCCAGGGATGTTTTCTGAATGGTACCAGTAACACCACAGAAGAAGGAACACTGAAAGTGCGATGAACGAACTCGAAAACCGTAATACTTTCTGCCAGCGTTGAGGGAGAAAAATGAAGAGAAGAAAGTTTGTGACAGCTAGAGAAGAAAACCTTTTGAACGATGAATTAAATCTTGAAGGAATTTTTTTTTTTAAGTATCAGGTTAACATCACACAAAATACAAAAGCCCTAGAGATCTGCTATACGGCATTGTATTTATGGTTACCAACACATACTATAAAATTAAAATTTTGTTAAGAGGGTAGATCTTGTGTTATATGATTTTTTTAAACCAATAGTTTTGTTTGTTTGTTTGTTTGTTTGTTTAAGTATGGGTTAACAAAGAATATAGCTCTAATATGTAAAATGACCTCAGATCTTCATCTGGTAGGAATCCCCTTGACCACCTCCTGATGGCATCCACTATCTTCTCTTTTTGAACATTTCTTTCTCACTTCAGGATGCTGTTTTCTGTCATATCCTTTCACTTGTTTTCTTTGATACATCATCCTTTTGCCTCTCTTTAACAAGATCCCAGATATTCCTCATCCTAGCCTAGGAAGAAATACTCAACTACTCTGCTTTGGTTCTCTCTTGCTTGTCCTCACGTCTAGTTGTGGCATGTTCTTATTTGTTTTTTGTTTTTTGTTTTTAAATGTAATAAACCTAAAAATAAAATTAAACATTCTAGTTTAATTTTAGTCATAATGTATTTTCCCCTACTTCATCTTGCAAATTTATCTTTTGTTTTACTTTAAACTTTTTACTTTAAACTTTTCCCCCCTATCATAAAGTGTTTTATCTAAAGCTAATGAAAAACAGAGATCCAAGCAAATATTCTTTAGTTAAGTGTAAGCAAGTTATCTTAATAATTCAGGGAAACACTCAGACAACAGAAATTATCAAGACTAATTATGTTTACTGTTCATATTCACTAGATTTTTTTTAAAAAGTCAATTCTTATTTACGGTTGAGTTTAAAAAGGAAACTGCAAAGAAAATATATGGTATGCCACTTTCTGTGTAATAAAAAAGGTGAAATGAGAAAATATACATATATCTGTTTATTTTTGCCAAAAGAAACACAAGAAGGATAAAACAGAACCAAAGACAGTGGTTACCTAGAGAGAGTAAATAGAAACAAGGTGTATGAGACTGGGTAGGTAGGATAGTGACATTGCACTGAGTATATATTTTTTAATACAGTTAGACTTTGTGGAACCATCCATGTTAATGTTTAACATATTTTAAAAAATCAAATTAACAAGGATGGGAGAGACTTTAAATAGAAAACAAATAGAAATAAATATACTTAACTGTATTTTAAATGAATACTGAAACAATTCTTAAGCAGGGAGTAAATGCAAGTAACTTCTGAACACAGAAACTCTATAGCCTCAATGTAAAGATAACAGTAAACAAACGTTGAACTCAATTTTTTTACAGTAGTATGGGTTAGCAACTTGGAAACAACCTAATGTATATTATAGAATTGAGCAAATGAGTAAATACAGTGAAAATAATGTGAGCCAGGCTTTCTCATTGTTTCCAAGTAAGGAACCAAAAAAACCCACTAGAATTAACTTTGTGGTGTTGAATTAGAACTGGTGGTATCAGAATTAACTCATGGTTTTTAGCATGAAAAGAAAGAAAAGGAAGAAAGAAGGAAAAGGGAGGGAAGGAGGAAGAGAGAAAAAAAAAGAAATGGCTGTAGATATGTTTTTAAATACACATTTATATTCATAATTTTTAGCTCAGTCTCCTGAAAGGGCCTTGAAGTAAATATGCCCCCATCGAAATGAGCATACCTAGCACTCTTGTCTTGGTTTTTAAATACCATTAAGCACCAAAAAAGAACAGGAGAATGGCTGATTTGGGGGCTGGGACTGGGAAAGTACAATATGGGCCTGGAATATCTTATGCCAGCAAACAAGTGCTCAAAAAATGATCAGGACACATACCCCCTCCAAAACAAAAATTTTCATTTGAGGGGCTCCCACTGACCAAATCTGAGAAAATTTTAGTATCGAAATTTTTAAATGATAGTAACAGGATACTCAAGAAATAAAAAAGGAATCTATGAGTCTAAATGACATAAGTAAAGAAATAAATAAATGAGCTGGAAACAGGAGGCTCTTACTTGCAGTAGAATATCAACTAACCAGTATGGAAGGAATTATGGAGTTTAAAAAAAAAAATCACTATCTTAGTAATAAATGATTTAGCCAAGAATTATCAATAGATGCTAAGATAGTGGGAAGAAGTTTGGGGAGAATATTTTTACATAATGTGAAAGTATTCTTTCACAAATTATTTATGAAAAGGGAAAAATAGTAACTTTATAGTAGATTAATTTAGTGAACACAACTTTCTAAAGTATTCAAACTTAACATCACTAATAATGGTTCAAACCAGCATAATGCATGAATCTCCCAATCTGATGCCCTAAGTATTGATGCTAAAAATGTGTACACTGAATCTAATCATCCAACAAAAACAAATTGAGGAACTTTCTACACAAATAACAGGGCTGTAGTCTTCAAAACTGTCAAGATTATAAAAAGACTGAGGAGTTGCTCCAGATTAAAGGATGCTAGAGAGATATGATGAAAGCAATGTATTATTCTGTTCCAGGAAAAAACAAATTTCTATAAAACATTATTAAGACAATTGTTAAAATTTTAATATGAATTGTAAATTAGGTAATAGTATTATATCAATGTTAAATTTCCTGATTTTGATCAATATATTGAGGTTATGTAACAGAAAAATCCTTATTCTTAGGAAATACACTGAAGTATTTATGGTTAAAGGGGCATGTCTGTAAGTTATTCTCAAGTGTTTCAGAAAAAAGAGTGAGTGTTGGGGGGCGGGGAGGGAGGGAGAGAGAAAAAGAGAAAGAGATAGAGAGAGAAAGAGAGAGAGAGAGAAGAGAGCCAATGATAAAGAACATGGGACAAAATGTTAACAATTAGTGAACTTGGATAAAGGATATGCAGGAGTTATTTTTACAATTCTTGCAACTTTTCTGTAAATGTGAAAGTATATCAAAATTAAAAGTGTTTTTTTTTTCTTTTTAAGTCAACCTTTCATTTTATCATCTGAGGTAAACTAAATTTCTAGCTGTCAATCTTCCTAGCGCAGGCATTACAGCAAGTATTTTCACAAATATCTCATTTAATCAAAGTTCAGAAAAATAAGGTTAAAAAAAAAAAAAACTAC
>NW_006433378.1:3710266-3817935 GCF_000325575.1 Pteropus alecto | reverse complement strand
TTCCCTTTCCACAGTGGCCTGAGGCCTGCTGTGCTCAATCAATGTCCCGTTCCCTTATGTCTCATTCTCTTAACTAAAGTGATTCACTCAGTGATGGACAAGTGACCCAAGCTCTTCCAGGACCCTCTGCAGCTTGCCTGCAAGAGATATTGAAGAAGATGCACTCTCTATGCTGACCTTTTTTTTCTAGTAGAATGAGATGCTGGCTGTCATCATGCTCAACATATAGGGAGAGCCGATCCAAGGGATGGTGAGAACAAGGGCCTAATGCAGCTGTGCTTGAAGATCTGTTCCCTGAAAACAGGTGAACCAAAAAGCTCCATCTGTGCCTAAGTGTTAGCCAAGTAAATTTCTTTTACTTTGGATGAAGTACTCTTGACATAGTAAATAAAATGTAATTGAGACAAAAATAGTTCAAATTATTTCTAAGAAAATTAAAACATTCCCTTAAAAACAGAAAAATCATGCTTTTTACTCCCCAATAATAAATCTCCAACTCTGTAAGTAGAAATTGACATACAGTAGAAAATAAAGACTATATTTAAATAGATAGCTTACTAAATGAGTATGTGTTGTGTTCATTTTTAGTGTAGCTATGTCATAAAGTTAAATTTGAAGAAATTAGAACCAAAACTGGTAACAGTTTAACAACTTGTAAGAGAGCACAGAGAAAGTAAAGCCAAAGGTTCAGATTCAATCTCAGTATACACCAGTTTTATTCACTTTCTGCCATGACGTTTTATCGCCTACTCACAAACCAGCTGACTACACAGAAAATGAACAAAATGTATGAAAGTATGCAGATGCACAAATATCAGTTTTGAAAAACAACTCAAAGCATAAGTCATATTAATATATTATGTCTTTTAAATACACAGATGAGCATATAACATTAAAAACTTACCATCAGAGCTTGTGAGGACAAAGCTTTCTGCTTGAGTTTGTTTCTTTATGCCTAAACTTTTCGGAAACCAGTGAAGATCTATTGGGTAAATATCATCAGGAAGCTTTACTATTTGATTTGTTTCACTGGTTAACAAGTTCCACTTCACTATTTGGTGATCATCACTACATGAATACAGTTCTTCAGCAGTAGTCCAGCCCACACAGCTTACTAATTCTTGATGTGTCACCATGTTAAAGAGACATAACATATAACATATAAAAGTCTTAAATCTTAAAAAATAAAATAATTTTCAGATGCAGATTATAAAACGAGTATATAATAAGGCCAAACATTTCAGTCTTCTAAATGTAAATTTTTTTCATTTTATGATTTTCATTTTAGTCATAAATTTTTCATTTTATGACTTTCATATTTTTTCTATTTAAAAGGAAATAAACATCAAAAGAGTTGTAAGAATGGAAAGCAAGATAAGAAATCCAAATACCAAAAGAGGGGAAAAAAAGATTTAATTAATGAAAATTTTAAAATTGTGTTACAAAATATTCTACAAGGTCAAAAGAAACACAAAGACATCTAACAGATCAAAAGGCATGAAAGGATCTACACTAAACTATTAAGGGATAGGTTAGGAGAAAAGGGAACTATACTTTTTAAATTTACATATATCTGTATCAAAGTTATTAGAATAGTATGTATTATTTTGATAAGTTTTTAAAAATCAAGTGTTAAAGGAAGACTGAAATCAAACAGTAAAATATCTGCTTAAATTATACATTATAATAACAATTTGCCTAGGAAAAAACCTACAGCTTAACAGTTGAAATGAAAATCTTACAAACTTTATTGACATTAAATTCAGGAAATAGTTCAATTACAATTTACTGCACCTATAAAATGCATAGTGCTGGATGAGATATGAACCCTAAAATTCTCACTTTATTTAACCTATTTTTTGGTCTCTGATTTATCAGAAGGATTTCTATAAACTGAGGCATTCAAGGCTCAAGTAGCACTCACTTCACCAGAAGCAGCTTACCCTAGCAGAATTACATTTCTAGAGAAGGCATTTCAGTTTGTTGTTTACAAGTGACCCTTTCTCTTGGTTATATCTGGATCTCTATATTACTAGATCATTCCTATTTGAGTTGTTTGTTCTCTTGTAGTTATTATATAATCCTTTTATTTCCTCCTCTTCTCATCAGTGCTTTTTATTGGCTTATCAGAGCACTGAATAAACACCAAGGAAAAAGAGACAGTGTGCCATAATTATTCTGGAATGTTTTAAGATTTTTGTAATAGTTCAAAATATGATAGATTAAGCAAATAACCAAAAAAGTAAAAAAGAAATTATAGGAAGATTGTAAGAGCCTTACAATAAATAGATAACAAAGTGGTACTACATTATACTCAGAACTCAAAATATATTCTAAACAAAAGGACCTGAGTATCACTACACCATTAGTGAAAAAATCGTTCCAATATAATTTCTATAGCCTAAACAATGTTAGGTAAAATGTTTAGAAAGGGAGAATGTTAAGTAAAACCTAGAAAGGGAGAAAATACACACACACAGACACACCAAAAAAACATAAAACATTAAGCTTTTCCTTATATTAATTTTAAGTATACATCAGACGTGTATAACAGATCTTCGAACTAATAGGTCAACCAAAATTTTGAGAGAAATGAGAGGACTACCAGATTAATCATCTTAAAAAACTGTTATTAGACTGTTACTCTTCAGCTTGAAAAGAAAGGTAAAAGCAGACAATGGACATAGCCAAAATCTGGTAAATGGCATATTACATATGGCATGAACTCTTGAAGGCACACTTTGAAAAGAGAGTAAAAATGATTTAAGTAGAAATAAGAGGAATTATATCTTCACTCAAAAAGGTAAAATAAGATAGTATAAATTCAAAAAGTTTGAACAAATGTCTAAATTGGTGCTTTTCTATCTCTGATGAAAGACCACAATTCTCTTGATTTCAAATCTGTCACAGATCAAAATTTTATGAGACAAAATAAAAATGAATTACTAGAAAAATGACCTTATATTTAGATGTTGTGACAATGTCAAATTGCTACAAAAAATTTTTACCTCTTACCTTCAATTTTTACTTATCCCTTCAGAGACCTGTAATAAAGTCTGCACATGATAATTTTAGAAGCACTAGTCTAAATAACTAAGAATGAAGGTAGAGAGGCCTACCATATCTTCCTGACACATAATTGGGAATTCTTGCTGACAAAATATAGGGTCATGCATTTGAGAAAATATTTATAATTGCTATCTTCCTTCATGAAATAATAAAGATCTGACTGCTCAGATTTCCCCAACTTGTCCTCTACTTTATTGTGAGTAGAAGAACTAGAGCAGAACTCATAAAAAAACATACTAGATCACACTAGCAAAGAAATTATTTGGCTAAAAAAGTTTCTCTTTAAGATCCTACTAGACTAAACAAAAACTGTTTTTCATGTACTTAAGCACAGTACTTAAGTAAAAAAATGTCAATAAGGATTTGAAAGTAAGATTGAGAGCAAATAGTTTGCTTTGGAGAATTACCTACAACACATGATCTCAAATATTTCAAAAACAATTAGGCTAAACTACCATTAGAGTAATGAAAAAAAATCTATTTCCAAGTAGAATACAAAATAGAACACTTTTAACAATACTCTAGTAAGATGATCGCAATAAGGTCTGTAAGAATTAAAAGGATATGCTTTGGTTCTTTTAAAAGAGATATCTTCAGTCTCATATTTCCACTTTGCAGCAAAATTTTAAAATGCTACTTGATTGTATTCACTGTAAAAATATAAAATCTGCATTAAAAACAAACACATGTACACAAAAAAATAAAAGCAAACAAAACATCTTAGCACCCCAAGGACACTGAAACACCTTCAATCTTGCTGGTATCAAATACATGGAAAGAGGAAGAAAACTAGACAGTGTGCTAATCCTGCCAATAGGTGATTGGCGGCCTTGGGTTGGACTCCAGAGGTCCTCTACTCCCTGTCTGAAACAGTCCTACAAGTGCAGAACACTACTGAATGTGGTCAGGTAAATAATTTCCAAAGGTTATCCTGAGGCCAAACCAAAAGATTCTATAAACTAGGAACCCCTCAATGGCAGATCAATATTGGTCCTATTGAATGGATATACATTAGAATAAATTCCTAAGGTCTGATCAAAGGCTAAGGTATTTCAAGGCCTTTAATTTTGGAACCCACATGGAAATACTATAACATCATGAACCTAGTGGTTCGAATCTGAGGTTTACATTCTATTGGAGGTAGATAAACTGTCCCAACAGTTATGGTTGCCATGGACATGATGTGAAAAAACAAGTCAATTATGTACAGCAGAGGTAATAAATCCCTTATAAAACTTATATAAAAATAATAATATAGTTGCCAAATAAAAATTTGGAAAAAGAAGAGCAATACTCCTCCAAATAACCATGTCATCAAAAGATACAAATCAAGAAAATGCTAAATGGTCTGAGTCCAATTTATAGTTACGGGATTCTTTCTGAGTAATGTCACTAACCTCGAAAGAAAAAAGTAAATGAAATGAAAGTGTAATTAAAAGAACAAAATCCTCTTCACCAAGTAGAAAATTACAAACTACATCAAAGAGGTGCTGAGCATAGATAAGAATTCAGTAGGCCTCTCGTAGATAATTCTCATCCTCTGAATCCAGGAAGACTTTTAGATCAGCAAAGTGTTAAATACAGGTCTGTATTTCAAAGCACCTTTTTCACTTACTCTACTCATAAATGTGTTAAACTGGGAGAAAAAAGTTGTTAAAAACCACAAAAATAATCTGAAGTTTTATGATCAGCCAATATACAACTAGGGTGAGACGCCTTCTGTCTTTTCCAGTTCACATAGGAAGATATCTGTTCAATGTCAAGAGTATGAAACTGTATTATTAACCAAGGTCACTCCAATAAATTTAATAAAAATAAATAAATGAAAATTAAAACATTTAGGAAGAAACAAACAAACAAAAGTATGAAACTATGTATAGCAGCCAGAGCAAGAATACAATCTCTCCCTGGCACACTTCACAGACTCACTCTTTAGTCCTCATGAATTTCAACATTTTTTTCAAAATTCCCTCCTCCCTTCCATCGGACTTCTTACAATGGGCGGGGGGCGGGGGAGGAGCAGGGGTGGCAGGGTGGGGAGGGAAGTAAACACATTTACAAAATTCTACTTTTTCACAGTAATTCAAATTCATCAGCTTATAAGGATTTTAAAAGAATAAAGACAGATAAATTGTTTCAGGAAATGACCAACAACACAAATGACAAGAAAATATATATAAAATATGTAATTACAATCAGAAACGTAAAAGATCTTTGACAAAGGCATGATATATCTTAGATCAAAATACCTCAAACTGTTGAAATTCATAATAATCAGGAATAATTTCTCGCCAAAAGAAATCATAATCCCATGTAAACAGTAAAAGCAGTATGTCCTTTATGAGAGAGGAATCTGCAACCATTTAGAAACATGGTGCCAAAGAATCAGAGAAAGAGGAGGGTGGCATTCTAACACCGGGAAGATTCTCCTTTGCTCAGAAAGATCTTCCCATTACATCCTCTATTTAGCTGAGATCATATGCGTGAAGGATATGGGCATTCCAAAGTGAGACTTAATAAAGGAATAATAGAAAAGTAGTATTAGAACATAGCCAATTTGGGTCTATGGCCATGCCAACCTGAACATGCCCAACCTTGTCTGATCTCTGAAGCTAAGCAGGGTCAAGCCTGGTTAGTACTTGGATGGGAGACCACCTTGGAATACCAGGCACTGTAGGCGTTTTTTTAATTTAAAAAAAAAAGAAAAACAAAAACAACAACAAAAAAAAACATAGTCAATTCAGGGAAGTACAAAGCGGCCTAGGGGCTGCACTGAGGTCTTTTTATCTGCCCAAAGGCACTGGTCACCAAGGAACTGACTAGTGGTATTGAGGGGAGGGAGAAGAGATAATAAAAAGAAAGTAAGTTTTAGAGTATAGATAACTATTTCAAACTTGAGAGGGAGAACATGGGAGCAACTATGCCTTTGCTACCAAAAATCATTTACAGGTTGTCTTTGGTCTAGTGTGTACCAATATTCATGGGTCTTAAGAGGAAAAAAATGTGCTCAGTAAACCCTGACTCCAACTACAAAATATACTCCAAATCTGGCCACTTCTCAGCACCTCCATCATAGTTCAATGCCATGATCATCCCGTGCCTTGATTATTACAGTACCCCCAGAACTGATCTTCCTGCTCCTACACTTACCCCTTCAAACTCTTCTAAATACAACAGCCAGTAATACATTTAAGGCTAAGTCAGATCAAGAAGGCCAGTATGGATAATACAGAGTGAGTGAAGGGAGTGGCAGGAAATTGAGGGAGAAGAAGAGGGATACAGATCGTGTAAGGGTTTGAAAAACCACAATAAAAGCTTCAGTTTCTCTTCTGAATGAGGGAGGGTTATGAAAAACAGGGTGATATGATCTGACTTACATTTTTAAAGTGTCAGTAGGGATGGCATGAAAAAATAAAAAAAAACAGAGCAGGGATGAACGAGACTGGAAGCAAGCAGGCCAGTCAGGGTTTCAATAATCCAGAAAAGAGATGAAAGTGGTTTGGATGAAGAAGGCAGTAGTGGTACAAATAATATGAAGTGGTCATTTTCTGAATATATTTTGAAATAAGATCCATAGGGTTTGTTGATGAATTGGGTTTAAGAGAAAGAGGAACAAAAAATAATAACCTGGAAGTTTCAACAGGTAGAATAGTTGCCATTTACTGAGATAAGGAAGACTGAGGAAGGAACAGGTTGGAAGGGATAATATCAAAAATTCTGATTTGGGTATGTTAAATGTAAGGTGCCTATTAGACATTCAAATGGAGAATTCAAGGAGAAACTGGATATATAAGTCTGGAGTCAAGGGAGAGGTAGGAGCTGGAGATTTCAATATCAATCTGAAAGTTGTCAGCACAAAGATCAAAGCCCTGGATAAGACGAGTTTACCCAGCTACATGAAAAGGTGATAACTTCAGTGGCCTAGAAGTCCTACTGAAGTCAGAAGAATTGTCTGCATTAAGGTTCTACAGGAAGAAATGAGAAACAATTGGAGCTACACGGACGATCAGATACTTAACACAGATTTCAGAAGAGTATAGGTAGGTATCGGTAATGATGAAGTAGGTTAAGACTGAAAAGTGGGTGGCTGAGGTCAAGGAACTGAGAGGCCAGAAATGGAATGGATTGATTTGTGGATATTAAATCACTGAGAATAATGAGAGGAATAGTGGTGGAGATAGAGATAGTTAGCCAGGTGGTAAAATATTCATTGAGTAAGGAGACGTGGCAAAGAGATCTGCAGCTGACTGCAAAAAGCCAGGATAGAGAATGGTTTAATCTTGTAGGACTTGTTTCAAAGAGAGTAGGGATTTTGGAGAGGAAGAGGAAAAAATCAATTGTCTAAATACCTGATGAGAAACAAAGCTCTTTGACACATGAGAATCTGGGAGGCAAAACAGTTTCCACTTGAGAGGGCCATGGGGAAAGCGGTTTCCTTAGAAAAACACCAGATTTAAGTTAGACTACGAAAGTAAAGAAATCATTCGGAGTAAAGGCTGAGGACACAGATTTGGCCAATGACACACTGAATTCCAAAAGGTAGAGTGATAGGATTTAGAAAGGAGTTTGGAACAGATGGTGGAAAATGGTCGAAACAGTTGACTCTCCTCCAATACTCAGTCATCCCTACTTATATGGTAGAAGAATCTAAATTTTTGCTGCACACCAGGCCACCTAGAATAAAGACTATGTTTCCTAGCTGCCCTTGAAACTAGGTGTGGGCATTAACAATTCTGAAACCTACATGGGGATATTATGACACCATCAACCTAGTGACTCAATCTGGGATTTACATTCTTTTGGGGGCAGATAACACTGCCCAAAAGAAATGCACCCACAGTGGCAATACGAAAAGTAAAGGAGTTACTTCATTTATTTTTTAAGGAAGCCATTTTACTACCTCTTTTAAAAGTTATATAAATCACAGCATAATTGGAGAAGAAAAGCTTAGAAAATAAGAGCAACATTCTCCATGCCATGCCATCCAGACCATGTATAACATGGTAACAAGACAGAAGGAACCAAGACCCTTGGCCTTGTGGAGAGTCACATCAGTCCTGTATTACCTATTCAGACTTTTAAGTGAGAGAGAATAAAGTTTTATCATGTTTAAGTTACTGTCATCAACAGCTAAACCTACTAATGAACTAACGTAGGGAATTAAGAGTGCTGAATGTGAAGACTGAGGTAAATGAGGGTATACGGTATCATGAAATAACCAATTCCATCATAAGGGAAGGTGGATGATCAATTAATATTGTAGCCTTCTTCCTGGAATTGGCCTCTTAGGTAGTGTTGGTGTAAGAGTTTTATAAGGGAGGAAGGGGCAATCTTGCTAGGAGCATGTGGAGCTCTGTGGGGTTCCTTTTCAATCCAGATGAGTGTTAAGATTTACTTCAATAGGCAATTCAGAAAGGGAAAGGAGTCATAGAATTGTAGAGGGAATAATTACCCGCAACATTTTCTCCTAATTTCCCCCAACTTAAACTATGAGATGTCCTTGTAAGTCTTCTGTATCTATACTCACTGTCATGGTGATCTCACCCAGTTTCATGACTTAATATAGATTTAAATGTATTGACTACAGAGTAACAACTCCCAATTTCATATCTCCAGTTCAAACCTCTCTACTGAACACCCCAGACTTTTACATCTCACAGACATGTCTCACAGACATCCCAAACTTAAGATTCAAATAAAACCCACGATCTTTCCACCAACTATGTTGCTCTCATAGCCTTACCTATCTCAGTAAATGGCAGTTCCATTCTTCCAGTTGCACGGGCCAGAAGCTTTGGAATCATCATTGCTGGCTCCTCTCTCACATCTCAAACCAATTCATAAAAAACAAAACCTGTAACACTCTACTTTCAAAATATCTGATTTTCACCACTCTGACTGCTGTGATCCCAGTCCAAGGTGCTATCATCCATTAACTTGCTATGACTCCATGATGCCCTCATCTGTTGACTTGAAGTACAATAGCCTCCTAATTGGCATCCTAATCTCTCCACAATCTATGCTCACCAAAGCAACTATTTTAAAATAGATCATGGCTCTTCTCCACTCGAAACTCTCCTATGGCTTCCTATCCCAAAGTTATAACAAAGTTCTTACAATGGTGTTCAAAGCTTATATTATCTGGACTCCTATTGTGATGGTTAATTTTATGTGTCAACTTGGCTACATGATGGTGCCCAGTTATTGAGGCAAACACTAGTCTAAATGTTGCTGTAAATGTATTTTTAGAGGTGATTCACATTGAAAAATCAGTTGACTTTAAAGCAGATTACGCTGTATGTGGGTGGACCTCATCTAGTCAGTTGAAGGCCTTAAGAGCAAAGACCAAGGTTTCCCAATGAAGAAAAAATTCTGCTTCCAGACCGAAACACAGAAATTTTGCCTGAGTTTCCAGCCTTTGAACTCAAGACTACGCCTCAACTCTTCTTTCTCTGGACAGCCCTAATACATCCATTATTCTCTGACCTCATCTCCTGTTTTCTCTCTTTTTTCATTCATACTGCTTCAGCCACACTGGCCTCTATGTTTTTCTTCTAACATACTAAGCATGTTCCTGCCTCAGGGCCTTTGTACCTGTATTCTCTGCCAGGAATCCCTGCCCCCAGATAGCTGCATGGATTACTACTTTTCTCTCTTTTATATCTTTGTACAAAATCACCTGCTCAGTAAACTCTTCCCTGTATACCCTATTTAAGCCTTCTGTCATATTATACATTTTACTTAATGTTGCCCCTTTCTAAAATGTAAGCTCCGTGAATGCAGGAATTTTTGTCTATTTTGTTCACATCCATATCCCCAGCAACTAGAATCATCCTTACATACGGTAAGTGCTCAATAAATATTTGACCAATGAACAAATGGGAAAAAAATGGAGTAATTAGGCATAGCTCACAAGTGCAAAAGTTAAAAGTATATAAGCATACATATATAAAGATATATAAATGTAAAGATTAAAGGAACAAATAGAATAGTAGCTGTGAAGGCCTTTTGAACTTGGGTAGATCTCTGTATGTTTGAGGGGCAAAGGATAAGAAACTGAGGGACAGGGATAGAATGGCAATACTATAGAAACAGATACTAAGACAGCATGGTCCCCCTATTAAGTCATTTGGTCAAGGGCACTGATAATAGGGTACTTATATTTGTAAACACATAGATGGACAGTTCACAGAAATATCAATACAAATGGTCAGCAGGCAATCAAAAATACGAAACAATGAGCAGCCTCAATTATAATTTAAAAAATTAAAATAAAAACAAATACCATTTTTCTGTCATTAGAATGGCCAAATGCAAAATACCCAGAACCCAGTGCTGGCATACAGAGAAACATATACTCCCATACATTTCTGAAGGGCAGGTAAATTGGTGGTCACGGTCATTTATTTTTTTGCTCCCTACCCACTAATACCTCTGACTACCTTTTCTATGTTTGAGGAATTCCCTACCTTATGAGTCCTTCTTCCCATTATAAAAAACAAATTATTTTCCTCTCTAGCCTTCCTTCCAGCAAGGACACAGGCAAATAATCTAGGCTCTACCAACGTGAAACATTTGTGCCATATTTTGAGTCAGAAGCTACTGGGTTCTGTGGATGGATGGAGGTGATAGTAGCACAATGTGAATGTGGTTAATGCCACTAAACAGTCCACTTATAAATGGTTAAGATGGTTCAAAAAAAAGAAAAAAAAGAAGAATTAGATTTAAGAAATAAAGCTGAGAGGTAGAAGCACTAGGGAGAAAAATTTTAGCCAGGAAAGAAGGAAGACGTGATTTGTCAACAAGAATGCACCTATAGATAAGAGGTAGCAGAAAAGCCTCAGTAGAGAACAAGACTGTGAAGGATAGATAAAAAATGCAAGAGCTAGAGCATAAGCACATTAATACCAAGTACTTTTTAGGTCATTTCCATATTGGCTAACCTTTGGGTGTTGATATCAATAGTTGAAATTAATGGTTTGCTTATGACTACCCAAGATCCTATTTTCAAAAATGCAATTTTTATCAAGTCTTCTAAATTGATAACTCCGATCAGACTCCTGTGTCTCTTCTCCAGAAGAGAAAAGAGGGAGAGAGAAGCAGACCTTTTATTCATATTGGTCCCATCAAAGAACCATTTGCAGAAAGAGCCAAGGTCTCTTGTACGGCAGGGAAGAGAGAGGCAGGCTCACCATTTCCAGGTACAAATTCAAAAACATAACAAGCAAAGGAAACAGGTTTTAGAATGGTTATATAGTTCAATTACAAAAGACCTCCAACTGCCACCCCACTTCAATTCCCATATGTATTTGCTAAAGTGTAGGTATATGCTGTGATTTTTACACTTCTTTGCAATTCTAGCTATCATTGCTATCATTATAGCTAGACCTTGCCAACCATATGTTAATATTATTTTATTGGCTATATTTGTAATCCTCTTGTAGGGTGTCCTAATCAATAAATGTAGGGTGTTTATTATTATTCTAGCCAATAAAATCATGTGATCCACAAATTTAAAAATAGTCATCTTTAATTCATCCTTTTAATTCATCAACTAGCATAAAAAAAATCACGCTCAACTGATTACTAGTGCTGTACAATTATTAAAAAGTGAGATGAATATATATGTATTGACATAGAACAATGTCTGTTAAATGACAAAAGGTACACAGAAATATATAACTCAATCCCTTTTGTATAAATAAAAAGGGATATATATTTAAGCTATTGATTACTAAAACGTTTTTGTGGGAAAATGTGCAAGGCACTTAATGGAGACCTGTGTGAGGGTAGGAGCACTAGGATAAAAAAGGAAACTTTTAATTCTCATATTATACATTTCTGCACTGTTGGAAGTTTTTATCATGTTCATAGTATTTTATCTGTACATTTATGTGTTTAATATATGATTATATGATTATATGAGCAATAGGATTATGTCCCAATTTTTTCTTTTTTATGCGTTTCCTCATTTTTTGAAATCGCTTAATGTTATTTCCCATAAGATCACTATTCTCATTCTCTTTGCAGTATCTACTGCACTTGACCCCCTTCTAGTGAACGTCTACATATTGTACTTTTTCTTCCGTATTTAAAACGTGGCTAATATCTACTTCGCAGTTGGATTTTGGTAATTAAATGAGATAAAGTATGTAAATGTCCAGTAGAGTGCTGAAAAATAGTAAGAACTTGATCATTGTTACCTATTTGTAGTGCAAATTGGTGTTTTTGTCACCCTGCATACATTCACTCTTTTCCTGGCTACAAAGAATTTCTCCTTGGAATACCAACTTCCTTACTCTTAGCCCATGTGGCCTGAACAGGGGGCATGAGACCCAGACTTAAGCTAATTAGAGCATTCCATTTCATTTGCGCAAAGACTGTTTCACAAATGGCCCAGAACTTTTATTTAAATAAACGATGGGGAAGAAAAACTCTCCTTACCCCTAGTCTTTAATTTTAGAAGATTTAAGGCTTGAGTTACTATAGCTGTCTTACCACAGCAGGGAGAGAGCCTTAAGGTGCCAGAAGATACTATGTGAGCCTGAGAATAATGCCAAAACAATGATACGTAAAATGGAGCAAAGAAAGAAACCAAATCCTGGTTTCTGCGCTTGCACATGGAATCCAGTTACACTCACCTGATTTTTTGGTTATGGGAGCCTTTTTTTTAATCAAGATAATTTGGATTGGGTTTTCTGTCACTTGTAATCTAGAGAGGCCTACCTGAGACATTACTATAATTATTTCTTCTTCCTAGTTTCAAAGAATGAACATTTCCTGGTGCTATCCTTTCTTTACTCAAACCTCAAAAACCTAATCTATTTTTAGTGTTCCAACTATTCTCATAACATGATCTCATCCTATTTTCTCTCCTGAGCCATATTTTCTACAACTACTGCTCATTGGATATCATTCCATAATCCCAACAAACATGAATAAAAACAAACCCATCTTTCAAAATGGTCCTTCCCCTCAAAACTGTTCTGCTTCCTCACTTCCTATTTTTTCTGCATTTAATTAGATGAGAGTTTCAACAAAGTTAACGTAGTAGGGAGATTATATTATCAAGAGAGATATTCATTACTATCTGTCCTGTGTCTGTATCCAAGTTATTAATCTTGAACAATATTCTCTTAAGTACTTATACATCACATAAATTCATGGTTATTTATTCATTTTTATGTATTAGTTAAGATCTAATTAATTCAAATATTTACAATTACAAACTTGATTAATATTGTTAGACATTTACCCACAAACCTAATTTCAGACTTTATGAAATGTGACCACCTTAGAAGACAAATTCAAAGATTCACAAATAATAGTATATGACTTTAAGAATTTATACTCTTAACTTTGTACATGAGAATCCATAAAATCTATAGATCTTATTTCCTTCTCGTTGGGATTTTTTCCACTCTATTGTGTAGGCACTTCTCACCTCCCACATGGAAGACTGTACAGTAATAATCTAAGTAAGCTATGCCTGATCTCAGTCTCTTCTGCCTTTAACACATCCCACAAAACTACTGTTGTTTTGTTTTGTTTTTTTACCAAGTCATTCCTTAGTGAAAAATTTTTCTAATACATGTTTCCTCCATATCATATCTAAAATCCTTGACCTGGTTTTCAAGACACCTCATAAGCTAACCTTCTAACTTGACATCCCATACATAATACATCCTCAGCACAATGTCGAATGCTTACAGCATGTGTGCTAGACGAACAAGCATAAACAATCCTATGAGATAGGTATTATATGCTGGTTTTAGAAATAAATACTCTCAGAGAGATTGATAAATTGAGTAAATTATCCACACATATAGCTAAACAAATGATGGGATTTGGTATTGTTATCTGTTACATTTTTCTACCACATTGTGCTCTGTCCTCTATATATACCACTCAATTTGGTCTAGTCTTTGCTTTTTCATGGTTGATATCTTACCAATTCAGCTTTTGTTTTAGAAACTTCGAAAATCCAAAAGATTCCAGAAGCTCTCAAAGAAAATCCCTACAATTCTTAGTATGCCTACTAGCCGGTTTTCTTTACCTTGAGCTTTGTTGTCTATCGTTTGTCTTGTGAAAACAATAATTCTTTTTTAACTTCAAATATAAAAGTATATTAGAATATCAAGTCAATGCTTATTCAAACCACACAAGTGTCCCAAGCTCACCAGATTGTTAAATTTGTAGTGAGTGTCCACACCCCTTTTCGAGATACTAAACCTGATTTTATGTTCCTCAAGGCAACAGTCATAAATCTTAGACTGACAATACAAATTCATAAAGCATATTTCTTGATGCTTTAGTATGCCGGCCCTAAGTATGCAAAATTTAAAGGTGGGGGGGGGGGGAAGGCTCCCTGTTCTCAATGTCAAATACATAAGGTTTGCTGAATAAATACTTACTGGAGGTAGCCTAATCAACCAATGGTTGACATTGCCGGGGAATAGGACCACGTTTGAGAATCTGAACAAAGTTCTGAGAAAACTAACTCCCCAGTAAAATGCACAAACACACAGAATTTTGTATGCAATTTCAGGGGAAGGTGGTTATGAACGCCTCTGAAGTACAATCACCAACCACCAGATCCAGACTCTAGGTTAAAAACCAACTAACATAACTAAATTCTCTGGGAACAGGAATACTTTCTTAATAATCCTGATTATGTCTTGCACAGTGCAATGTATACGAAAACTACTTTAGAAATATTTGCTGATCGATAATTTTCTCATAAAGATAACTAGTGGCATCGGCAAATCGTTGCTTTCATGACGGAGTCTTTCATCAAATGATTTCAAAAGCCCAAAACGCCCTTTCACTAGTGACATTAACGACCTAACACCAATAACTCGAAATCATTATTTTGCTATTCACGTGTGCACTACACGATCATTCACCAATCCAGGTTTTCTCTTCTTGTTGTCCCTCAACTCCCTCCAAACTCAGGGTTTCTTCCTTCGCATCTCAAAAGCTACGTCCAGAGCCCCACTGCCCCCAGGGAGACGAAAAATAACTGATGCTCCACGCCGCACACACCCTCAAAGCAGGAAAAGTAGGATCCGGTGACGGCCACAATTTCCAAACCCTTTCTTCACCACGTCCAGACGTGAAGAGATTTACCTTACGTTCCAGGAAAGAGGTAGCGACTGCACTCACAGATCTGGGACCAGTTACCAAGAAGGCTCTCGACCTCGCCGTCACCATAGTGACTTCTAAGAACTACGCTCACTCTCCCTTCCCGCGATACTTCCCCGCCGCGCGTCAACCGAGAGGGCCTGAGATCCCGCCCCTGAGAGAGCCCGCCCTCTCTTTAAGGGGCGTTATTGGACAACTGAGCCCCTCCTCCAGCTGTAGGCGGAACCCCTCTTATTTTTTTTCCTTTATCAAAACTCGACAGGTTGTCTTTTTTTAATATTTTTATAAGAGTGCTGTTGCTGTAAGCCCCAGGGGAAACATCGTTTCGCTCTTCTTTTCCACTTAGTAGAAACGACCCTTGCCTCCTGGATTCCCCACCCATCTGAACTCGCGCATGCGTGTAAGCGACCATAAGATGGCGGTAATAATCGCCGCACTTTTTTTAAAAATTAGTGGTTCCCAGAAAGCATTGCGCGCATTTGTAACGAATTTCCGTTCGAGTTTGTATTTTAGGCGCCATTTTCGAGTGAAGGACCCGGAGCCGAAACACCGGTAGGATCGGGGGGGCTGTTCAACTGTTTCCAGCCTTGGTCTGAGTGGACTGTCCCGCAGGTAAAGTACATCTTTTCCTGACCAAGTTGTCACACTCTCACTTCCTACCCCGTCCGCGGGCGCTCGGAAAGTAGAGGCCTTGAGCTGGAGCAGCCGAAGTCTGGGCTGAGGCTGTCGCCGGGAGATTTCTCTTGCTGTCACCCCTCCCCCCTTGGCCGCTCCCCGGCAGTCGGGGCTCCCGCGCGCTTCTCCCGGGCGCCACTTCTCTGAGCTACTTAAGTGTCGCTCGGAGTTGGGGGTGGGGGGAGCTCTAAGCCTCGCGGATCTCAGAAATCCTTGTGTCTGTCGGGGAAAGGGCGTCTCCTCATGCCTTCTCGCAAGGGACTAATTACCGGGTCTTAGCCCATACTGGTGATCTCTTATATTTCATTATCTAACTGGATTCCGCTTCGGGCCCTGGAGAGGCAAACCCCGGTCACCCCAAGATAATTGAACCGGAGCAGGCGCCGCCGGCGCCCGATTTGGAATTCGCCAGTGGTCGACCCCAGCCTCCGGCCGCTGGTCCCATCCGGGCTATAGAGAGACCTCGAAGCCCCCAAGCCGTCAACGACACCAAGAGCTAAATGGCGAGGAAAGGGCGGCGAGTCACCCCCTTAGGGTGATGCTCTAGGAAGAGCTGATGGCTCCTCAAACCTAAAGCTAATATGAACTCTTAAGCCTGTGCACTGGCATCCTTAGCCACCAGAACGTGGGAGTGTCAATAAATCCCGGTGTGTGGAAATTACTTCGTTTAGAAATTATATATGAATATTCATATGCACTCATACTGTGGGCAACGGGGGCCAGGCATTAAAATATAGAAACCTAAGTAAGTTAACTCTATCGTTGCTTGGTTCCCAGGCACGTCTAGGTTTCCTATTTGCTTAGGACTTAAGAAAACGAATCCCGGGCCTCCTGTGCACTTGGGTTTTTTGTGTCTTTCCCGAGGGCCTTCTAGCGTTGAGCGGGGTTTCAAAAACAGGCTTTTTAGAAACAAGTGGTCGGGGTTTTCCCCTCGAGTGGAGCGGGGGTGTAGGCTGAGCCGATCCCGCCGCGGGAGCCAGTGGGAAACGTACCTGCGCGGCCGTGCGGCCCGCAGGCTGACTTAACTCCCGGCTCTCACCCGGCCTCAGCGACCATGCCCCGTAAAGGCACCCAGCCCTCCACCGCCCGGCGCAGAGAGGAAGGGCCGCCGCAGTCCCCGGACAGCACCAGCAGCGACGCGGAGTCAGAGCCACCGCCCGGCCGCTCTAGGAGCCCGGCCCCTGCTACGGCAGGTGAGTAGCCCACCGATACCCTGCAGGAAAGCGCGCTGGGGGGCCTGGGTGGGTCCGCGTCCAACCTGGGATTGGCTGGTATTTGGCGCGAGCGAGAGGGGCTGCGTTGTTGGCTTGTCTGAAAGTCGCGTGTCGTTCCGGTAGATCAGCTCAAGAAAGCGGTTTGGCGATTTTCAGAAATTAGACTCTTGGTGCAGTTTTGTTGTAACGGTGCTAGAGGGGATGGGGGGAAGTAAATTGCTTCAGTTGTGAATTTGTTTGTGGCCTTGTATGTCCGCTGAAATCGGCGCGGTCAGCCTGTAGCCAGTGGACTTTTTTCAGACAATCAGCATGACTGTATGTTAATATGATGAAAAAGTTGCTTGACCCGAACCTCACTTCCTTGGTCTTAAATTGCGATTAAAGAGAAGATGGTAATGTAACCACCGTAACAGTTGTGAGCACAGTAATTGGATGACATTATGAAATCCCTGTGACAGTGTCGCTGGAGCTCAGGAATGTCCAAACTTAAGGTTCCAGGTGCTCAAAAATACGGAGAGAGTTGAATCTACACTTTAGGATTTAACCACCTGCTTAGGCGGGGAGCAGGAAATCAAGTTGTGGTTTTCCCAGATTTGCTTTATGATGTAGTGAATCCTGAGAGGTACGTTTCTATAGAATTTTGTGACTGGTGACATTTCTTTCAAGAATTTCTTTTTTTGTAAAACCAGGATGAAAAACATCTCTCCAGAGATTAACAGGCACTAGTTCTCAGAACTAATTGCACTAATGCAGTTTTTTTTCCCCGTTGCCTTTTCTTTCCTTCCTTTGACTGGCTTAGAGACTCCAAGTGAGGAAATTGATAATAGAAGTTTAGAAGAGATTTTGAATAGCATCCCTCCTCCCCCGCCCCCAGCAATGACCAATGAAGCTGGAGCTCCTCGACTTATGATAACTCATATTGTAAACCAGAACTTCAAATCCTATGCTGGGGAAAAAATTCTGGGACCTTTTCATAAGGTATTTGACCATTTAAAATAACTATTGAAAGATAACGAGTATTACTAGATGTTTTAATTTTGTAACTATTATACTTGCCCTGATTGATGCATACGGTATGTTTCCTCCTGCTTTTAACAACAAATTAGCTTTTGTTTAATCTGATTATCTTTGGTATCTCTTAGCTCTTGTAAAGTTTTTCTCACTGAATAGAATTGGTGAGTTTTTTTGTTTGAAGGGAGTATTGTCTCAGTGTTACAATGAATTTTGTAAAATGTCTGAGTTAGGATTAGAATATGGTTTTATTTAAGGTGCTGAAGCTTGTGATGGAGGAGTAAGAAAAGTGTTCTTTTGTAGCAAAGAAAACTTAAATACTTGTAGATTGCTGCAAATAGAAAAATCAAGCTGTTTAAAATCAGCTTGACCTTTTAAACTTCACTTTAATTTTTTTTTCTGTTCTTTTTATGCAGCGCTTTTCCTGTATCATTGGGCCAAATGGCAGTGGCAAATCCAATGTTATTGACTCTATGCTTTTTGTGTTTGGCTATCGAGCACAAAAAATACGATCTAAAAAACTCTCGGTACTAATACACAATTCTGATGAACACAAGGATATTCAGAGTTGTACGGTAGAAGTTCATTTTCAAAAGATAATTGATAAGGTAAGGGACTTTGATATTTAGTTATTTGCAACTTCAAGTAAGGAACACAAAGAATTTAAGTAAATTGCACATTTTGTTGTTTTGGGCTTTTAAAAATTGGTATATGGTGAAAGCATAACAAATATAGGTTTCATTATCTCCATGACCATATTTTTTTTTGAAGAGTAGTGGTGGTGGCTATTAAACTTAAAATATTAAAATTTTCAGCCAGGGAAATAAATAGCTCAAAGAAGTGCTTACCTTTTTGAAATAAAACAGTAAACATTTTAGTATCCTGCATGCCAAGAAGGCATTCTTTTACTATAAATTTTTGGTTCATTTTTGAAGTTATATTTTTATTGCCTTTGGGTAAATTACCTAAACTTGAAAATGTAACAGTTGACTAATTTTACTATCTCCATCATTTCAGTTCACATTAAGTTTAATGTTAGTAGTCCTGAATATCTGATATGAAAGAGCTTTGCCTTAGTTTGAACTAACCTTTTAAAATGTGAGGGGTCAAGCCAACATATCTATTTTCTAAAAATGGAGACAATTATAGGTAAAATGTCTATTTAGATTATTTATCCGGTTTTGTTGGTATAGGTTTTTCCTCTTCTGATTAATAATTAACTTTGGAAATTCATGGCTCAAAAATGACTGGCTGAAACCTAAAACATATAGCAAAGTAATTACATAATGAAACAGGGATGTGACTTGGCTTCTAAATTTTAACTTTTTTTTTTTTTTTTTTTTTAATATAATGGACTTTAAATCTACACAGTGGCATCTATTTCAATTTTGTTTCTTAAGTGCTTTTCTTACTGTGCAATTCAGATTGGAAGATAGATAGCCAGTAAGTCAGATTTGATTCCATTGCCTATTAATTACTTTTGACTCATGTAAATTTTAAAAGCCATAATTTCAAAATGACACAGCTTTTAAGGGGAAGTGAGTTTTAATAAAGTAGATTTGTACTTTGCTTATATTTTTAAATTTTTTTTTTAATGTGGGTGATATAGTTGTCAATTCTTTACAATTCTTTTTACCTTCAATTAATGGCATATTCTTTACCCTTGTCCCCCCCAAAAAAGAAAAAACAAAGCCATATCACTTTATTAGTGCCTGCCTTCCTTTTTTGTTGAATCATCTCTTGCAGCTTTTTTAAATGGTCTAGTAATTTAATCTGTCAATATGATTTAATAATTTGGGTGAGTTTGTTTTGGATGTGGTGGGATTCAAAAACAAAAACATTTGTTTTTAGGCTTGTTTGGAGATTGGGGGGGGTTATTTTGCGTTTGGTTTGGCTTTTTGGTTTTTGTAATCTATGAGGAAGGGCTCAAACAACTTTGAAAAATATTCTTTGCTAAGATGGTTATTTCTGAGAACTATGGCCAGTTTATGTGCATGTTCAATTGGACTTTTTAATCCATAGAATTAGTTTCAATATGAAGTGAATAAAATTTGGAGCAGACCTGTATGTAACTTAATACCAACAGTTGTTTTCTGGTTTTGTTTTCCTCAAAAAAGGAAGGGGACGATTATGAAGTCATTCCTAACAGTAACTTCTATGTATCCAGAACGGCTTACAGAGATAATACTTCTGTCTATCACATAAGTGGGAAGAAGACAACATTTAAGGATGTTGGAAATCTTCTTCGAAGCCATGGAATTGACTTGGACCATAATCGATTTTTAATCTTACAGGTAAGTTTATTAAAGACTTCAGAGGTTCTCTTATACTTGTTACTTTTTTTCAATAAAGTTTAGGGAGTGTCCCCTTTTTGGATGGATCCTGTATTTTTGAGGCCTTAAAGTACTGTAGCAGCACATCATGGTTTACATACTACAGTCGATGCGAATCATTATTTGCTGCTCTAGAAATTTAAGGAAATTCGTTCATAACTATGTTTTCATCATCAGATGCTCATTTAATGTTTGGATGGACTGACATACTTGTTCCGCTCTAGCAGCACGTAAATATTGGCGTAGTGAAATAAATATTAAACACCAATATTATTGTGCTGCTTTAGTGTGACAGGGATATAGCAACTATCATTTGTTTGTATTTCCCTTTAAGATAGCTTTTGAAATGAGATTCAGAATCTCTTAATAGTCCTTTTATTTTACTTTCATTATTCTCATCTAATATATAGCAAAAAAAAAAAAATGAATACTTGCACTTGTAATTTGCCAGATTTACCTGAGCCACCTAGGTTAACTTAATCTTTTTTTTAACACTTAAAATGGTTAACTAAAAGCTTACTCAAGTTGGTTTTTGTTTTGGTTAGAATGGCCTACTTGAACTACTATTGGAAGATCAGAAAGTAACTCGGATATTTCATTTTTAAGTATTACAACTCTTAAAGTCTTTTTAAAGGAGTATAAAATTAAGTCCCTGGTGTTAAGTTGATGTTTATTAGAATCCCTGTATTCTTTTATTTGAGTAAGGATGTATTCTACCAGCATTGCTTGGTAAGAAAAATCCTTTATCTTCTCTGCTATCTTTCAAAAAAGCTTTTAGTATAAAACATGGCTTTGTCAGACATATTAAAATTCTTTTTTGATTTGAGGCTGTCTTTTCCTGTGTCCTGTCCAGATTCACTAAGTATAATAATAAAAGCATAACTATATTGTGATGTAGAAATAGCAGCTAATATTCTTTAGTGTCTGGTCCTACTGATTTTACACTAAGTTGGTAATTTTGATTTGATACTAAAAGTTTTGTTAAGATGACTGTTTGCAAATAACAAACTTATAAAATGTTAGCCCCGTTTTTGTCTTCGTTCTTCAACTTTTTTAAAAAGAAAATACTACTTTGACACATAGTATATGTACAAGGTAAATCAATACCATTTTGAAATGACATGTCTTTTGTTACATTTGTAATACTTCTCTAACCCAAACTTATTTAAAAATATTTGGAAATCAGCTGTAGTTATAATTTTAAATAAAATTCAAATTTATACAAATGTGGAATTAAAGCTTCGTGAGTTTTTTTAAATCAAATTTAACTTTCATGGATTTTATGTTCTAGAATTTGGTTTGGTTAATTATGGATAAAAAGTTATGTCCCTTTACAATACTAAATTTGATAATGATATTGTTTTTGCAAGAACCTATACTTGTGTCTTATTTTTTGTTTATTATTTGCTATTTATTATCCTAGAATAATCAAAATTTTGCACATGTGTAAAGACATGAAAATAAAGTGGAGGCCGCATTTTAACCCTTGTAAGGGTAATTTTCCCTTGGTGCAGCCTCTCTTTCCAATTCAGTAAGTAATAAAGGAAGCTAAATAAAGTAACAGCTTCACAAAAAAGTAAATAATTTTTAAATTGTCAACTTTACATTAAATATGTGTTTCTGAAGTATCTAGGATGCTTAACCTTTTGTCCTCATAATAATCTCAATCTTTTGTCTTCTCAATCTTTTGTTAATCTCAATGTCAATGTCATCTAAACAGATTGTTTTAAACATTTTTAATACCAAGGTAAACTTTCCAAGTTAACAGATTCAATTCCACTTGATTAAATTTACAGACAAGAACCTTAGAAACTTAAGTGTTTAGGAAGAAGAAAGAGAGATTGGACTAGGTAGAACTAATACCCCATTTAAAAGTTTGAAGGAAAGTGGCAGTGATTTTTATGTAGTTTCTTATCTAAATCTTAGACTCCTGCACTAGAGTCTTAAAGCATTTGAAGGTAAGTAAGAAAGCAGTTTTTACTACCTTCTCTTCCTCTGAATAATGTTTATCTTAAAAACTAGCTGTGATTTGGGAGGCTGGGAACTTGGAGACATAATATCACCATATGTAGATAGACTGGCCAGAGCTATGTGGTAATTAAAGTCCATAAGGGTAAAATTTTTACACAGTTTATATTGTTTTAGTAGGTTCTTACAGTAAGCAATATCATCATTGACCACTCAGATGAGTACCTAATGAGGTACTATGCTAAGATGCTTTAAGTGATTCAAAGGTGGTTAAACCCTGTTCTTGTCCTTAGTGGTATTTATACATGATTTCAAAAAGTGTTAGAATATAATTGACCCATTGTACTTCAATGTTTGTGTATTTCTTCATTTATATGTACCTGATTTGGGAGTGTTAGTCCCATTACGATAACATCGGTGTAAACAAGTAGGGTTTTATTAGCTCTGTAAAACATTTCATGGTAACTATGACTTATAAATTAGGTTTAGTCAGTTTGGATGCATTGCTCCATTCCAAGTCAGAAGAATGATAACCCTTAATGCTTTTATTATAGTTCGAAGTCACATTAATGATTGCTGTCTTAGGGGTGGTTTTTTTTCAAAGTTTTTAACTTTATACGCTTTATCTTAATATTATAAAATTTAAATTTAAAACAAGAACCAAGATTTTTTTCTTACTGTTTAATAATTTGGAGTGTAGATTAACTTAGGTCTGAGTTGTTACCTATCTATCTCTTCCATTTTCTTTCCAATATACTTCTAAGCCTTGCTGATATACAAACTATTTGAGTTCTAGTCTTTTAGCCTGTAAGAATAAGTATGTGTTGAATCAACTACTAACCTTGGTGATTTGGTTTCTTGGCCACTAGTAGCTTACAAAGAGCAAATTATAATAAAATTTAAAATTAGAAGATAAAAGATAATTTACAGTACAGTGAAATGGAGAAAATAAAAAGATTAAGACAAAATAAAAATTAAAAGCTCAGTAATTCTGGACTATTTAATTTTGATGCAAACACCCATATTTATCTTAATCCTTTAGGCCTTATTAGTGGGAAGAGTTTTATTATAGCTATGTACTTCAGTTCCTGGAGTTCATGCTTGCTAAAATTTGATTCCACTTGTGTAAGGATTAAGAGCATCATAATTCCTCTTAGAATTTAAGTTTTATTCCTGTAACTTATTATCAAAGAATGATATAGCTGAATTACAATATCCTGGTTTGGCACCCACTTCAGTAAGTTAAAATTTAAGCCCTTGGTATTATAAATATTCTCTTGGCGTATGTTTGCTCTTTCTTTGTTTCTCTTAAAAACCTAGTTGATACCTTTCCATAGTTGTTTAAGGTCTCTGATAAGATGCTTTAAAATTATCTCTGAAATGTATTGATCTTATTGCCCTAAATTAAAACTGTATTTTATAATTTCCCATAGGACAGGTAAGATGTCTGAAAAATAAGATGTGGTCCTCTAGGATAACAACCCACAGATTAAATATGAAATGGCACAAAATGGAAAAAAAAGAAAGTAGAAACGGGTGGTAAAGGCAGGCAAAAGACATGAAGAAACAGAGCCACAGGCGAGGGCCCAGGTTGTCGTTGGAATACCACAGCCGTCCTAATGGTTAAGTGACAAGCAGAAGCCTAAATGTTCTGATAGGCTTTTGATTCAATAGTGCTAATGTGATAATAACTAGTAAAACAAACAACAACAATGAAAAACCCACAAATGCCATATAATAATCTAAAACTGTTAATGGGACTCAAGGTGGAACTATTTTGATTCATAAATGTCCTTTCACTTTTATATTTGTTTTCTACTGGGCAACCTGTTTGAATGAAAAGAAATTATAGCTGTATATCCTTCATTTTGGAGAGAGGTAGGAGGAGGAAAAGCAAGTAACCACTATACCCAAAGCTAGGCAGTCTCTTAATAGCAATATTCCCTCTCTTTAATAAATAATTTGGCCAGGAAAAGTGTGGTACCTTAAGTGTTTAAATATTCAAATTAAATTAGGTAGTATATTAGAATATCAGGTGTCAGTTACTATATTTGTTATTGGAATTATAAACATTAACCCAAAAGATTTAAACAAGTACAACCTCTAGATCAGTGATTCTTTGTATCCCCACCCCTAGGACATTTAGAATTGTTTGGAGACAGTTTGAGTTACTACAGTTGGGTGAGGGGAGATACTACTGTCATCTAGGGGCTAGAGGTCAGAAATGCTATTAAACACTTCAGATGCCCAGCATAGCTCCCAACAAAAAATATTCGGCCCAAAATGTCAATAATGTCGCCATTTGATAAACCCTGCCTAGAAGAAAACTTTGAATAAGACTCTTGGCTCCTTCAGTGGCTGGAGTTTGTCATGTTGTAATCCAATTCTTTGGACATTCTTCCAGGCTTAAATCCCAGCTACAACTTAAACTGTTGCTGCAAATATTTGGAAAGAACTGATCATTGAAAGCAGAATAAAATCATATAAATATGTACATATTTAAACACTAACTTAGTTAAAACACTAATACATACTGAAGGTCACAGAAAACAGGCTTTTTGGATTTCACTTTGTATTTGATAATCATGTGCTGTTAGTTGTCAAAGTAGAAAATGCGATGATTTGCAAAAATATTAAAAAATATGCCTTTGAGTAAGTAGATTCAAGAATGAGATGTTTTAGCTTTAAATTTTTTACTTTTTATAATTATGTTGAGGCTTTTGGTAAACATGACACTGTCATTAGCAAGTTTTATCCCAAATTTTTAGGGTTTGTTCATAAATATTTTAAATATTTAAATTGAGAAAGAATACTATATTCTTTTTAAGGTGTAAATTTTTTTCTTGATTTTTTTTTTTTCTTTTTTTCTATGTTGAAATAAGGATTCTTTTTTTCCTACTTCCTGTCCCTTTGCTTCTGTTGTAATAGTACAGAGTACAAGCCGGCTACTTCTGTGAAGCAGAGTAGTACCATTTTGCCTGAACATGTTTGGACAAAATTTTCTCCACCATCAAACTAAATGGCTGCCTAGCAGTCAGCCCTGAAGGTTACTGATTGTGGATTTCTTTTCTCTGTAATTAAACTGCATAAATACAAATATATAATGTTAATCTAAGATTTTAATTATGTTCAGTTTTATATTAATGATTGCAAATAAAAGTTTTTTGGTGTCATGTATCAGGATCTTCAGTTTTAAGTCAGTTGAATTCTTCTATAATTACTGTGAGAAATAAGTAATTTCCTTTTCCATTTTAATGGTCTTGCTTTTAGAAAGTTAGAACATTAAGTTTGAAACATCCTTATGAAGTCCAGCACTTGTTGAGCAACTCATAACACCAAGTTTTTTATAAAGTAATAATACTAACCACATTGAGACAGGACACCTACCACAGTATTACCATTAAGGAATCTTTTTGAAAATTCTTTTTTTTTTTTTTTTTTAGAATAGGAACTCTAATTATGTTATTAAAAGTTGATAATGTTGCCAAAGTAACTGAGTTGTAGATTATATGAATTCCTTGTTGTATCTTGCATAATAGAAAAGTTAATCTTTTGTTTTTTAATTTATTTATATTGAATGAGCATTGTAGATGAGGAATCTTCCTTTGGCTCTGTTTATATGTGGATATATAATATAATTAATAAGAGTTTATGTAAAGGAAAATAAATATAAACTTTTTACCCCCTTATATAAAATTAAAACTCTTAAGATTATCAGTAGAGAGAACGTTTTTATTTATATCTTATTAAATCTCTTTAAACTACTGATTTACATCATTTAGTTGTTCATTACTATTGGATTTGTTAATTGACTGCTCCTAATTCTCAGTTTAAGATTGATGTAGCTAAACATACACAGTGAGTGTGAAATATGACTTTTTTTAAAGGGTGAAGTTGAACAAATTGCTATGATGAAACCAAAAGGCCAGACTGAACATGATGAGGGTATGCTTGAATATTTAGAAGATATAATTGGTTGTGGACGGCTAAATGAACCTATTAAGATCTTGTGTCGGAGAGTTGAAATACTAAATGAACACAGAGGCGAGAAGGTGAATCTTCTGTAGATTTTTGTTGTAAATAAGAATGTTTTATTATTAGCAAATTTTACTGAGTCAGATATTCAGATTAGATCATAATTATTGAAGAAATTCTTACTATTTTAGATTGAATTTTATATTATTGACATTTAAGATGCATTCTTTTAATATGCTTTGTATGTTTTTCTCTAATGTCAGTATATTTGAAATTCAGATTGTACATTTGAAATGTATTTTAACAATCTGTACACTTAATTTTTTGTAGTTAAACAGAGTTAAGATGGTGGAAAAGGAAAAGGATGCCTTAGAAGGAGAGAAAAACATAGCGATTGAATTTCTTACTTTGGAAAATGAAATGTTTAGAAAAAAGAATCATGTTTGTCAGTATTACATGTAAGTATCTTAATTTATCCACTTTTATAGTTGTTTCTGACATTAAGTCAAAGCTCGTTTCTTTTCCTATCAGAGAGATATGAAAGCTGAAGTAAAAAAAATTCTAAAAATTGTTTTTTTGTGTTGAGTTCATTAAATTTGGGTTGTTTACCAAAATACTGAAGTTGACTTTTAAGTATCTTGAAGTTGGAAGGTGGATTCACAAGTATTTATTACTATACTTAATAATATTTCATATACTTTTTAATTCATGTAACATCTAATTTTGTTTATAAGGAACCTGTTTTGTTCCTAATTCTAGCCATGACTCTGGGTTGGTTGTCCACTGCACTAGTCTTAGGTAATTGTAAATTGACTATAATTAAGAATGCTTTAAAAACAGCTGGTTTTACTGAAATAGTTAACACAGTTTTAGAAATGTCATTTTAGGATCTCTGATTTTTTTTTTCCCTCTCTAGTCATGATCTGCAGAAAAGAGTTGCTGAAATGGAAACTCAAAAGGAAAAAATTAATGAAGATACCAGAGAAATTAATGAGAAGAGCAGTATACTGTCAAATGAAATGAAAGCTAAGACTAAAGCTGTAAAAGATGTAGAGAAGTAATAATTTTTGGAAAGTACTAAAAGTATTTAGATTCAGTTAATTTTGTTACATGTATATGTGTATATATAAACTTATTGGCAGCACATTAATATAATACTTTTGACATATCAAATGGTCTTCTTTTGCAAACAAAAACAAACTTAGCTGTCCTGCATCTAGTTCATCATCACTGCAGATTGAGTAACCAACACTGGTAAAATAATGGAGGATGCTACCCCCTAGTGGCAGAACACCATAACACAAAACATAACAGCAAAATAAGCATTTAACCTAACAGGTTAGTTGTCTTAAAAATAAACAGTTCATAGATCTAATTAAGGTAGAATTGGGTTTATTCTAGATAGATTTTTTTAAAGTTTTATCATGACTTTTTTCTATGCCAGTATTCAATGAAATCAATATCTTACCTATATGATTTTCTTTTTATTTAAAATAAGTTTTACTTTTTTGATAAAATATGTTTATACCTAGACATCATAGTCCCTGGAAAATATAGTATTTCCCATCCAGCAAAGAAGGGCAAAATAACTCTCATAGTCACTTAATGGCTTTCTCAAATATGGGGGGAGGGTAAGATCAACTTGAAATAGGTCATTTTGTTTTAGGGTCCTACCTTATAAGAGCTCCGACACACTGATGGAAGAAGTGTCCCTTCTGGGTATATAATATGGCTTTAAATACCTGAATATCAAAAGTAGTGACATAATTTTCTTGCTTTGTTAGGAAACTGAATAAAATTACAAAATTTATTGAGGAGAACAAAGAAAAATTTACACAGCTAGATTTGGAAGATGTTCAAGTTAGGGAAAAATTAAAACATGCTTCAAGTAAGGCCAAAAAACTGGAGAAACAACTTCAAAAAGATAAGGAAAAGGTAGGTTTTAGAAAAGAATACTTTAAATTTCATGTCTGAGTATCCAAGCTAATTTTTATTATTTTTCAGAGATGTGCTTGCCCTTTATTACTTACCTAAGAAAATGACTTGAGATTCTAAATTTAAGTGTTTAAGATTTATCTCTGAACCTGAACTTTTTTCCCCAAAGAGAAATCTTGCATTTATTGACTTTGAGTTTTAGAGCTTATGTTTCTATGATATACATTGTTGGGAAAACATTTACCAAGTCAGCAATTCTGTTTTGGTAATAAACTTATTTTATTTTTCCTAGGGTGGTAGTTTAAAAAGATTTTTGGTTATTATAGACTAAAAAATGTTACCTATTTCCTATAAAAATTGAGTATCAGATTAGGAGTTCCCCCTTAGAAAGGAGGAAAGAGAAAGCTTGTAATTTACAACAAGGGGTTGATTAGCTATTCTGAGGTTAAAAAAAGGTGGACTTTGGATCATAATGCCTAACTTGCTAAGAGCCAGGCTCTAATAATTGTTATTTTAGGGTCTTTCAAACTATATTTATAACTCTGTCAGATACTAATAGACTCTTAAACCTCCTCCTGCCAAAAAACTTAGTAGTATGTAATTACAATGGTAATTATAATATAGGCTTTGCTTTACCTTATAAGCATTTTCCAAATGCATTTGTTCACAAAGTACTTGGCTTGGTACAATAAGAAATCTTAGGTGAATCAGTATTTATTGTACGCACCATTTTGGGAAATGTTGAACCTCTCTAGTACTATATAATCAGATTAAACAAAATAACATAGATTTGAGAATAACCCCTAATTGCACAGATAGCAAATGTAACTTTCATAGAGGGGTTAGCCTTTAGGCATCAAATGTGGATAAGTGATTCTTACCAGAAAGTTTTAATGAAATAAAATATTTAATGTGTGGTGATCTGGAAGGGTAAAGTTGTGAAAGATCTTCGGATTTGAGGGAAGCTGGGGGATGTAAAGGTAATGTGTGATAAGTTGTACTCTATCATGAAGAATAATTTAAGAAATCCCATGTTAGTGCATATTAATAGGTGAATAGCCTAAAATTGGAACAGAAGAAAGACTTCATGCCAGCCAGGGAGAATTTTTCTTTGTAAGAAATCAGGAATTCTTAGAATTAGCTTTACCATTAGAATGAGAAAATATAGAAATTTCAGTGAATGGCTAAGTGCTCACTGAAGCCAGCTAATTCAAGTCTAATTACTAAGAAAACCACAAAGACCTGGAAGACCCTGAGAAATACTTTTTAAATAAGTCAAATATTGATAGTGTTGGATAGCCTAAAGGTACATGCTCCTATAACTTCAACTTGTTTTATAATTTTAGATTGAAGAATTTGAAAGTATACCTGCCAAGAGTGAGAATATCATAACTGAGACAACAACTAGAAATAATGCCCTTGAAAAGGAAAAAGAGAAAGAAGAAGAAAAATTAAAGAAAGTTATGGATAGCCTTAAACAGGAAACACAAGGGCTTCAGAAAGAAAAAGAAGTAAGATTCTTTAGCAGTTGGTGTTTATTTTTATGGCTTTTTTTTTAACTCAGTTGTTTTTATAATAATAATAAAAACTGACCTGTTAAAAGGAAAAGGTTGGACTTTTAATGTCTCTAACATTCCTAAAAACAGCCTTACATATGTCTTGTCTTTTCTGCTTCCCCATTAAAAAAATTAACTGAGTGAGAATGTATAGTGGTCACAGAAAATGTAAAATATCAGATGCTTTATTATATATGCCATTCTATGTAAAGCCTATTGATTTCATCGAATTTTCATCTCACATTATTTTCTTGGTAATTTAATTGGTTACTACATACAAAAACCTGGGAGCACACTAACCACAGGTTGACATCTCCCGTCTTTGCTTCTATAGTTCTTACGCAATATTTTAAAACTATAGCCCTCATGTTGGTTCTTGGTTCAGGTCCTAGGTAAGTCACTTAATTTATGATCTCTGATCATGCTCAGGTTATGTCTCCAGGTGATCTTCCTCAAAGTGGGGAAAAATATTACCCTCCTGTGAATCTTTGTGAAAAAAAGTGTATATATATTTAATATAAAGTACCTAGAAATTAAATATTAACCATTAACATTATTTCCTTACTTCATTAATGAAACAAGAGTGTGCAGTTGTCACATTGACATGACTTATCTACCTAACAGGAATATTATAAGCACAAAATTCAGCTGTCTTTTTTTTATATTCACCATAGCCATAGACACTGAGCATGTTAAATCAATATTTTAACAGATAATAGTAATTGAGTTAAATCGACTTATGTTACATTTGTAAGTTACATAAGTTACAGCAGATTTATGTACAACCTTCCTATGTTAATTGTACCTCAATAAGGTGTTGTTTCTTTTTTAAAGTTACAAATGTAATAGATTCTATTTTGGAATTTGAACATGTTATGGTGTTACCCTACAAAACTTTAAGTAGGATGCCCATGTGGTAAAGTGGCAGTGGACAATACAGTAGCTTTCATAATGGAATACTTTATGGATATCGGTTTGCTTATCTAATGTATATTGAGTGCTCCTTTGTGCTATTGCACCCTCCTTTAGTAGAAAAACCATGATTCATATTCAGGTGTCTTCATTCCTCAGCATAAAGTAGTAGCTGAAAACAAGCTTTGCCACTTATGAATGAGTACATTTAAGCAAGATATTTAAACTCTGACCTCAGTTTCCTCAAAATGGACATTTGCTATTTACCTCATAGGATTGTTGTATTAAAGAATTAACACATGCAAAACATACATAATAGTGTCCAGAATAAAATGAGTGAGCAGTGTGTATGTGTTAGTGTTGATGATTTTTGACCATCAAACATTTAAACTGATTATCTGACGACTTTGGATGTAACCCCATATTTCTGGGCTTGTTCCTTTGTGTAGGAAACGAAGGGCTTAGGCTTTTGTAAGGGTCTTTCTTATACCATTCTAATAAATAGATCCTTTCTATACAATTGGTTATAGCAGCCCCAAATTTCTACTCATCGAATAATGACTAGTATTGTATATTACTTGGCCTCCTAAAACTTGCAAAGATGTTTAACATAATTATATTTGAGAGAACTTTCTACTGAATAGTTCTTAAACCTTACCATTTCAGGTAATGTGGAAAGATCATGGAATCCAGAGTTTAGACCCAAACTTTTGTTCTCTTAATTACCACTTTTCTGTTGTTTTAATTTCAAAATGAGCATACTAATATTTACCTCACTAAGCTCTTGGGACATCAGTTGGGCAAACACTATACAGTGAACATTGGCAACTAGGCAAAAACTGTTAAGAATTTGTTAAGAATTGTTTATATCAATATATTATGCTTGTAGAATCTCTTAAGTTGATCTCAAAATATGTGGTTTCCATTTCAGTTCAGATTTGAAAACATTTCAGATTGAATAGAGTCTATCATATTTTAACAGAGTCAAGAGAAAGAACTTATGGGTTTCAGCAAATTGGTAAACGAAGCACGTTCAAAGATGGATGTAGCCCAATCAGAACTTGATATCTATCTCAGTCGTCATAATACTGCAGTGTCTCAATTAAGCAAGGCCAAGGAAGCTCTGATTGCGGCGTCTGAGACTCTCAAAGAAAGGAAAGCTGCAATTGGAGATATAGAAGCAAAACTCCCTCAAACTGAACACGAATTAAAGGAGGTAAATCTTTGCTGCTTTTTTTCATCTGAACGTTGTTCATCAGTCTAAGTTTTTAATTTTTAAAAAAATTTTTTAATCTCAACATCTGAAGTGACTATTAGATAGATGGTCCCCAAGTTAGGATTTTTTTACTTTACAATAGTGGGAAAGCAATACGTAATAAATTACATGAGATATTCAACACTTTATAATAAAACAGGCTTCGTGTTAGATGATTTTACCCAACTGCAGGCTACTTAAGTGTTCTGAGCACATTTAAGGAGGCTAGGCTAAGCTATGATGTTCATTAGCTTAGGTGTATTAAATGCATTTTCAACTTAATGGTCATTTTCTACTTACAATGGGTTTATGGGGATGTAATCCCATCGTGAGTCAAGGAGCATCTGTACAGATTTCTTTTTTCATTTAGTGTAATGTTCAAAAGAATGGGGTCAATATTTCAATATTCCAACTGCAACTAATCAAGACATCTAGTTTAGCCCATTGGTACCCTCCTATCATTGAGTTAATTAGATATCTAAGAAATTTTATAACTTTAATCTCCAAAGCCTTATTAGTCAAGATGGCAATAGAAAATAATGTTTAAAGAGAAATTATACTAAAAATAGTTCTTGGAGTGTTTTTGTTTTTGTTTGTTTTCCATTTTATTAAAGGTACATTATATGGTCATCAGAGAATTTCATGACCATGTAGAATTTAAAAGTAAATTTTAACTATAACTTGAGCTTTTACTTTATACCAGTATGACTGGTAATAAAGGTAATAATTTAAAACCAGGAGATGAGGGAGGATGTCGCTTAGAAAAAATGGCTGCTCTAACTTGGAGGTTGAGCAGTGAGAATTTGAATTTTTGTGCATTTGTGAGGTTCCTCTCGTCGGCAGCCTGACATTTTTGTATAGCAGTAGTACTGTTCCCTCATCATGTGCCCCTTCACTTCACAGCTGTGCTTTCTTTTTCTTTATTTAATTAAATAATAAGTTTTCATTATTTAGAAAGCAAAGCACAATATTCCCCTAGTCCTGCCCAGTACCCATATCTAGGGTCCTATTCCAAGGTTTGTTTTTTATTAGTGCAAAACTTAAGAATTAGGACATACTTATGCATAGTAACTGTGTGTTACCAAACTAGGATTTCCTCAGCCCCACCTCCGCTTGTTCTATTAATCAGTGTATTGCTCCTAGAACTATACTGCATTTATGTTATTTATTATTGACCGAAATAATTTATGCCTTTTTTAAAATGGAAAATCCATCCACATTTTTCAAAACCAAACTACCAGTTGTATGGTCACTTAGTTCTGGTTCAAGTGTTTGTTGCTGATCTTTTCCTTCTATTTTGAGACATAACTGATTATATGCTATGATGGGCATATGCTTCTGGGATTCATTTTTTTTACTTTTCACTTTTAGAAAGAAAAGGAACTTCAAAAACTTACACAAGAAGAAATAAATTTCAAAAGTTTGGTTCGTGATCTTTTCCAAAAAGTTGAAGAGGCAAAGAGTTCCTTAGCAGTGAATCGAAGTAGGGGGAAAGTCCTTGATGCAATAATTCAAGAAAAAAAATCTGGCAGGATTCCAGGAATATATGGAAGATTGGTAAAGTAGATTTATTTATAAATGACTACTTTTTTTTTTTTCAAGAAAAATGTATATAATTTTTTTACCTTAAAGAACTATATATAGTAATACTCATTTTTGTTTGTTTTAAAAGACATTTATTTTTAAACATTTTGCTTTTATACTCAGGCATTGTAAAATTCTTTGTGATACAGATTCTCTCACATTAAAATTGGGAGGTTTTTTTCATTTTTTTATTTTTTTAATTTGTATCATTATAGTCATTTTAATTCCAAAGAAAAAAACTCTTAACTTTAGTAGTGATCACCTTAACAAAAGTACTGGTTTGTTGTTGTTGTTGTTGTTTTTAAGAATTCGATGAATTATATTCTGGGCATTATACTATTATACTGAAGATATGGCTAGAGTTTAGGGACCTTAACAAGGTATAATGAGAAACCCAAAGCCGGCAATAGTGGAGACCATTCCCACTCCTGAGCCTGGAGGAGAGCTGTGGCCAATGGCTGGAGGTCATTGGCTGGGAGAAAGTGGAGAAAAAAATACATAATTCAACCCTGTTCATCTCCTACCCTGCCCCTTACTCTAGCTGGTGCCTCACATTGGCTAAAGCTAGGGAGCCAAAGGAGCCAATTAATGCAATCCCTGAGTCAGCATTCCAGAGAAGAAATCAGAAGAAAGGGTGATTCAGAAGGGAAAATGAAAATTACCTAGCATAGTTGCTTCCACGTCTACATGTTAAGTGACCTCCACCTTATTTTCTTGAAGATAAATAGTTTGATCCTATTCATTTGCTCCCAAGTAAAAATAAAATTAGACAATGAATGCTATATGATAGTTAATTAATAGATTGATAAGCAGGTAAATGTGTTTCATTAGGATTTACATAATCTTAGATGGCTTTCAATAATTCAGAATTTTATTATTTTATAAGTTATTTTGCTTATAGTACTTTTAGGTTTCAATTTATCACATGTCTTTATACAGTGAAATGTTTCTTTCATTTTGCGCTTTCATTTAAAATTTAAACTGCATATTCATAACCTTTTACAAAGTAGATTAGAAACTAGTAGTGATTGCTTCTGCAGAAGCTTGGGAAGGTTGAATGAGAGGAACACTTAACATTTTTCATTGTGTACCCTTTTCTTTCTAAAACCATGTGTAATTATAGTTTTTCGATTAAGAATAATTTGGCAAATCTGTATGAATAGTTATATGATATGATTCTGTGCCTAATCCTTTGCTGATTATGCATTGATTTCCCCCCCGCCTCATTAATTATTAGGGGGACTTAGGAGCAATTGATGAAAAATACGATGTTGCTATTTCATCCTGTTGCGGTGCATTAGACTACATTGTTGTCAATTCTATTGACACAGCCCAAGAATGTGTAAAATTCCTTAAAAGAAAAAATATTGGAGTTGCAACCTTTATAGGTTTGGATAAGGTGAGTACTCATAAAAAAAGCTATCTATAATTTAATTAAGTGCCAAGTGTTTTTTGATTTTGAATCCTAGCTTTTCCTTCATAGTTATTTTGTGAACACTCGATAAATTTTGAGGATTATTTTAGGCTCTGAGGTTACATGGTTGTGGAAAATACATCTTATAATGCCTCTCCTAAAGGAATATATATTCCATTGTTAGGATGGCCAGTAGTTTGCATTTCTAACTTCCATCATCAATAACTACTTTAAGAAAAAATAAAATCTTTGAGATCAATTCACATACCATAAAATGCACCATTTTAAAGTATAGAGTTCAGTGGGTTTTGGTATATTCACAGTGTTATTCAACTATGACCACCGTGTAATTCCAGAATATTTTTATCACCTCCAAAAGAAACCATTCACATTAGCAGTCACGACCCATATTCCCTCATACCCCAAGCAACCTCTAATCTACTTTTTGTCTCTATAGATTTACCTATTCTGGACATTTTATATAAATGGAATTGTATAATATGTAGCTTTTTGTGTATGGCTTCTTTAACTTGGCAGATTTTCAAAGTTCATGTTGTATTTAATTTCTTATTGCTGAATGATAACTTACACTGTATGGATGTGTACCACCTTTTGTTTACCCATTCATCGGTTAATGGAAATTTATTGTTTCCATGTTTTGGCTATTATGGTTAATGCTACTATGAACATTTCACGTACATGTTTTTGTTTAGTCACATGTTTTCAGTTTTCTTGTGTTAATACCTAAGAGTCGAATTGCTGGGTCACATGTGAACTGTTTAACTTTTTGAGGAAATGCCAAACTGGTTCCTATAGTGGCTGTACCATTTCCTACCAGTAACGTATGAGGGTTCCGATTTTTTTTTGCATCCTCACTAACAATTGTATATCTTTTTGATGATAGCCATGTTAGTGAGAGCAAAGTGTATCTCATTGTGGTTTTGATTTGAGTTTCCTGATTACCAGTGATGTTGAACATCTTTTCATGTGTTTATTGGCCATTTATTTATCTGCTTTGGAGAAATCTGTTCTAATCCTTTGCCCATTTATTAATTGGTTTACTTGTCTTTATTAATTGAATTGTAAGAGTTCTTTGTATATTCTGAATACACGCATCTGGTCAGATTATTCATTTTCAAATATTTTCTCCCATTTTGTGGGTTGTCTTTTCACTTTCTTGACGGTGCCCTCTGAAGCACAAAATTTTTAATTTTGATAGTCCATTTTTTAAAATTTGGTTGTTTTTCTTAGAGTATCATATCTAAGAAACTACTGCATAATCCAGGGGCACGGTGATTTACTTTGTTTTCTTCTAAGAGTTTTACATGTGGTACATGTGGTGTTAATTTTATAATATAGTGTAAAGTAGGGGTCCAACTCCCCTGCTTTGAATGTGGATATCCACTTATTCCAACACCATTTCTTAGAAAGACTATTTTTCCTACAATGAATTTTCTTGGCATCCTTGTCAAAAATCAGCTGACAGTGAATGTAAGCGTTTATTTCTGGACTCTCCATTTACCTATATGTCTGTCCTTACACGTACCACACTGTCTTGATAACTAGCTTTGTAGTAGTTTTGAAATAAGGAGTCTTCTGATTTTGTTCTTTTATATCAAAATTGTTTTGGCTTTTCTGAGTCCCTGTAATTTTTATGTCAGTTTTAAGATCAGCTGGTCAGTTTCTGCCCAAAAAACCACAGGCAACTGGAAGTTAGGTGGTTATTTTTTTTTAGTTATTTTTATTTTTCAATTACAGTTGATGTATTATTAGTTTCAGGTGTACAACATAGTGATTTGACATTTATATAACTTACAGAGTGATCACCTTGATAAACATCTGGAATTTTGATACTGGTTGCATTGAATCTGGAGATCAATTTGGATAATATTGCCATCTTAATATTAAATCTTACAGTCCATGAAACTGGGATATTTTCCATTTATTTAAGTCTAATTTCATACAGTAATGTTTCATAGCCTTCAATATATTGGTCTTATGTTTCTTTTGTTAAACTTATTTCTAAGCTGTGAATGGAGTTTTTTTAATTTCATTTTTATTACTAGCATATAGGAATACAATTAATTTTTGCATATTGATCTTGTATCCTGCAACTTGCTGAATTCATACTCAGTTTTAATAGTTTAGGGGGGTTCTTAGGATTTTATGTATATAAGATCATGTGATCTTTAAATAGAGATAGTTTTATAACTAACTTTTTTTGAATAACAGTGAAGTAATACAGTAGTTCCCCCCTTATCTGTGGTTTTGCTTTCTGTGATTTCAGTTATCCACTGTCAACCACAATCCAAAAGTATTCAATGGAAAATTTCAGAAATAAGCAATTCAGAAGTTTTATATTTCATGCTATTCTAAGAAGGGTGATGAAATCACACGCTGTCTTCCCAGACATGTATCATCCCTTTGTTCAGGGTATCCACACTGTATATGCTACTTGTCTGTTAGTTACGTAGTAGCCACATCAGTTATCTGAGACAGAGGCTACACTGACAAAGCTTTTGTCATAGTATAATTGTTCTATTTTATTATTACTTATTGTCAATCTCTTACTGTGCCTAATTTATAAATTAAACTTCATCAGATGTGTGTATACGGTACACATAGGGTTCAGTACTATCTGAAGTTTCAGGCATCCGCTGGGGGTCTTAGACCATATCCCTCGCAGATAAAGAGGAACTACTTAGTTATGCAGATGCTCAGAACCTTGTGTGCATGTCCTTATATTTTATACATAATGCCTTTAAAATGATATAGTCATTATTTTAATATATATATATATATATGTGCTTATTTTACTTTTAGATGGCAGTATGGGCAAAGAAAATGACCAAAATTCAAACTCCTGAAAATACTCCTCGATTATTTGATTTAGTAAAAGTTAAAGATGAGGAAATTCGCCAAGCTTTTTACTTTGCTTTACGGGATACCTTAGTAGCTGACAACTTAGATCAAGCCACAAGAGTAGCATACCAAAAAGATAGAAGGTGGAGAGTGGTAACGTTACAGGGGCAAATCATAGAACAATCAGGTAATAGTGGTTTTATTCTTGCTATTGAGTTTTTTTAATTTTCGTTGGGGAAGACATCTAAGTCTGACATCTCTCCTCTGTTCTCCAGGTACAATGACTGGTGGTGGAAGCAAAGTAATGAGAGGGAGAATGGGTTCATCAGTTGTTGAAATCTCTGAAGAAGAGGTCAGCACATATAAAATTGTAGTCAGACTTTTAAAAAAAATTATTGATGTATAACACACATACATAGTATAAAATTCAGACATTTTAAGTGTACTGTACTTATATTTTAAATTAACATTGAATTTTCTATAAATGACTAGTATGTAAAATGTGAAATTTTATTTAAAACACTTTAAAGTTCTAAAAATAAAACATGTTAGAAAATATATGCTCAATATATATATTCTGTTACATTTGGATCACATAGCTATTTCATAATTTATTTAAGCATACACTTACTGTCACTTAATTGTGTTAATTTTTTGCATAATTACTGCATTATATAATTTTTTCTATTTCAAAATAGTTCTTTAAAGTGTAAGTATAATACAAACTTCTGATGAATGTTTTCAGATTTTATTTTAAAATATATGCCCACAAGTATATGAGAATGTCAGAATGTCTAGGAAAAACTACTGAGTTCTATTATCACCCTCAACACTGTATGTACTTTTCTTTTTGAAAACATATACTTGGGGCTGCTGCCTCTGCGACCATAGCCTCTAGTAGCAGTGGCCTCACAGCTGCCCATCACCTTTCACGCTCCTTCCTCCAAGATGATTTACCTTTGTGCTCATGTAGGATGTGAACCCAATTTGGGGAACGTACTGGGCACTTTGCTGCCCAGTTGAAAGGCATCATCTCAACGTCACAGCATCCTGGTGGGCAGCTGTTTTTCCATTTACAGATGAGAAGACTGAGGCTAAGGGAGATCAGAAGACCTGCCCCAGGTTGCATGGTTGGTGAGCAGCTGAACATAAACTCAGAACTCATTGCAACAGAATGGAAGTCAGCATTGTTCCTATACAGCTTCCCAGAAACATCTTTATGTTGATAAAAATACAAAGATTATTTGCAAGGGTTTCACTAGTAAACAGGGTACCTTTCGTAGCCAACAGGCATTGGAATACGGTACCAGACTTGGAGGAACCACTCCAGGGAAAGGAAGCAAGATGTACCTGGGTTTACCTATCTTTAATACTATAAAGAAGCCCAAAGAATATATAGGAGCAACAGCTTCTGTCATTTATGTCCCTCCTCCTTTTGCTGCTGCTGCCATTTATGAATCTGTTGAGGCGGAAGTGCCTTTGATCCTGTGTATTACTGAAGGTATCCCACAAGAAGACATGTTTGGGTCAAGCACAAACTGTGTGCCAGAGAAAGACTGATGGGGCCAAACTGTCCTGGAGTCATCAATCCTGGAGAATGCAAAATTGGCATCATGCCCAGCTGTATTCACAAGAAATAAAGAATTGGCATTGTGTCCAGGTCTGGTACCCTGACTGAAAGTAGTTCAACAAACACCAGTTGGGTTGGGGCAGTCTTTGTACATTGGCATTAGAGATAATCCTTTCAATGGAACAGATTTTATTGACTGTTTTGAAGTCTTTCTGAATGATCCAGCCACAGAAGGCATCATGTTAATTGGTGAAATTGGTGGTAATGCAGAAGAAAATGCTAAGAATTTTTTAAGCAACATAATTCAGGTTCCAAAACCAAGCCTGTGGTGTCCTTCATTGCCAGCTCCTCCTGACAGGAGACTAGGTCATGCAGGGGCAATTACTGCTGGAGGAAAAGCTGGAGCTAAAGAGATCTCTGCCCTTCAGAATGCAGGGGTTGTGATCACCATGTCTCCTGCACAGCTAGGAGCTACCATCTACAAAGAGTTTGAAAAGAGAAAGATGCTATGAAAGAAAAAGTTCCCTAAGCCTGTGGAGTGAATCATTGTAGAAATGTGAACCAGCAGCAGTTTGCTTCTGTTGTGCACTGATTGTTGGCCTCTGTGCCTGTCACTGGGCTTTCAGTACAGCAGGAAGCCTAAACAAGGTTTAGAATATCCTATGTTGAGACGTTTTTCACTTCATTGTATAACAGAGCCAAACTACCATTGATTTAAAAAAAACAAAAAAACCTTGGATATTCTGGGTACCAAACTTTTCCAGTTATGCCTTGATTTTTTTTCCATATTTTGAAATAGTTTATATTCTTCCACTTTTACATTTGCGTAGAGTACCTTCAGTTGACTTTGCTGTTAATCTGAAACTACTCTTGGAGAAAACTTATTTCACTGGTACTCTTCTTTGTAGGTAAATAAAATGGAATTGCAGTTACAGAGAGACTCTCAAAAAGCAGTGCAAATCCAGGAACAAAAAGTACAACTGGAAGAAGCAGTAGTTAAGTTAAAGCAAAGTGAACGAGAAATGAGGAATACACTAGAAAAGTTTACTGCAAGCATCCAGGTACTCTTTTATCAATATTAACTGAAACTATTGGAATTTAATACTAATTTGGTAGAAGTATTTTGCTGTTTGCTTGCAATTTTAAAATATTGGAGGGAGATGGTGGGCCTCTAGGTGGAAGGCTGTTGATGATTTTGTTTCCCTGTGTACTAATGGATAAGTGCTCTGTCACAGTGTTGCTCTAGTCACAGCTAGTTTTGGTTTCAATTTGTACTCCATAAAAATATGTCTTTCCTTTACCATGTGACCCCTTTTTTTCATTCTCTTTTCAAAGTGGAATATTTTCTTAATTATGAAAAAGCAATGCATGCTCACTGTCTTCTTAAATGAAAAAAAAAAAGTTTTCAGGAAATACTCAAAATATTATCACTTTCAATTTTATGTATACCCTTCAACTTTTTAATATAAATACCTAGTTTATTTTTTTATTTTTTAAATAATACCTAGTTTGCATGCATGTTTATGTACATGGCAAATATAGACATACATATTAAATTTTTAATGAGTCATACTAACTTTTCTTCACTAACTTTTAATTACCATTTTCTTTCTAAGCCAATGAAAATTTACTTTGTTTGCAGTTGTATTAGAGCTTTTCATACAACATAATAAATGCTTTTCGGTGTTATTATGTACACTGCTATGTTTAAAATATCCTTGTTAGGTATACCTTTATATACTCCTCCAATTATTTTCTTACGTTAGATTCCTAAAATTACAATTATTACTCAGTACATACAGTGTTTAAGGTATTTGTTGCATAAAGCCAAAGTGGCTTCAATAAGATGGTTCTAATTCATTTACTACTAACTGCATATACAAATAATTATATCTCCAAGTCTTGAAACACTAGGCAGTCTTCAGTATGTTGTAAATTTGCTACTTTGAAGTATACTTAAAAATGACATTATCATTTGTCTTTAATGAGTTTACTCCTCATTTCATGTGTTGGACATTTTCATTTTTCCTATTAATTGTTCGTTTTCTGGTATTTTCTTAGTTGGTATTTGTCCTTAAAGATTCTAAGCACTTTTTTTTTTTTTTTAATTTAAAATGTTTAAAGCAAATGTTACTGAGTTAAAATATTAACCTTGAATATTAAAACATTTCTGTAGCGTTTATCAGAGCAAGAAGAATATTTGAATGTCCAAGTTAAGGAACTTGAAGCTAATGTACTTGCTACAGCCCCTGACAAAAAAAAACAGAAATCGCTAGAAGAAAATGTCAGTACTTTCAAAACAGGTATGTATATGGATTCCGACTTTTTTTTTTTTTTAAGATTGTCAAAAACAGGTTTTTAGTGTTTGAAATGTTTAACAGCTTGTAGGCTAAAAATAGCATCTACATGTATTATGTGTGAGTCACCACTCTGTTTTAGGGGTTCTATTATTTCATTCTCAAAAAGTTATAAAATAAGTGCTGTTAAGGTTAAATTTAGTACTATATTTGACAGGTAAGGAAACCGAGGCATAGAATGGTTTATATAAATTGCCCAAGGTCACATAGCATATGGTGGTATAGGAATTCAGGACCAAGGCAGTCTAATTCCACAACTCATGTTCTTAATTTCATACTTTGTATACTTTGGCCCAGTTTTCACTGGAACCCTTCAAGATAGTAGTAATTTTATAGATTAAGGAAACAGGATTTGGAGAAACAAAACTTAAAAACACACAGGAAATAAATGGTATACATATGTAGTATTAGCTTGAAAACTTAGAACGTACATATTTTTTCTTCTACAACTTTTTCTTCTTATGTACATATATAAACATGTAAGTGTTCTACCAAAATAGAATCTTTAAGCAAGAAAAGGAATTCATAGGCTCATAGTCAGAATTGGCTTTGGTGTTGAAATCCTGATCAAGCACTTGAGCAACCCTGCTTCTCTTTCCATGTTGACCTCAAACAAATGTAGAGATATAGATTTGCATCTTATTGCAGGAAGAGGGAATGGTGGGTTATGACAACAGAGCCTTGCTGGCTTATAGTATTCTAGCTAATGACCCCAGCAAATGCAGTGTACCTTTGTCAAGAAGGACCCCTATTATAGTTTGGTTTGTGAGCCAAGGAAGGTAAATATAGATTGTCCATTCGAAAGAAGTAGATGGAGTGGAGTTGGAGCAATTATACAGATGCTTCAAAAATGAGTGAGTTGTGTCCCAAAAGAAAAGAGGCAAGAAGATATTAAGCAGACAGATGTCCATTGTGCACATTGAATATTCATCTGTACTCATATTTTTTTGTAGTCATGTTTATTCGCATTTTTAATGTTAAAGCATTCACTTAAATAGTATCTGCTAAAGTCTTTTCAGGGAGCTCACACTTAAGATGAGGACACAAAAGAGTTTTTTTTTTTTTTTTCATACTATCTATATGTAATTTCTTTTAACATTTTATTTTTTTATTTTCCCCCCTCCCCTCTCCCTCCTGGTAACCACTAGTCCATTGTCCATGAGTCTGTTTGTTTGTCTTGTTCATTGCTTTTGGGTTTATATACACATATGTGATATCATGTGATTTTCAACCTTTTCTGTCTGGCTTATTTCACTTGGTGTGATTATTTCAAGGTCCATCTCTGTTGTTGCAAATGGCAGTATTTCATCTCTTCTTATGGCTGAGTAATATTCCATTGCATATATGTACCACAGCTTCTTTAGCCAATCATCTATCATAGGACACTTTGGTTGCCAGTGCTTATAAAGTTTTTGACTGGACACCAGAACCTTTGACTCCAAGAAAATCTAAACTTCTCTGTGACTGCTTGCCAACAGAAACATGTTTTGTTCAACACTTATGCCTCTCAAATTTATTTCGAGTAGACTTGAATGATATCTGAACCCTGGGTACAAGGGAACCTAGGAAATGTACTGTTTAGCTTCGTGTGCCACAGAAAACAGTGCCAATTTCTCCTGTCTCTGTCACTTTCTTATTATAACATGTGGAGAACTCTAAGGTAAAAAGAATAAAATAACATTTTCTTCGCTATGGGCAAGTTAGTAGTCAAGTACGTAGTCTTTCGATAAGGGTAATACTTAGACCAATACTTAGGAAGTACCCTAAGAAAAGTTGAAAAGATCTTTGAAAAGAGCTTGAGAGCATGAAGCCATTAAAACATAAATGGGTTATGATCAGAGCTGAACCAGAGAATTTCCATGTGTTAATAATACCATTTGTTTTGACATAAGGTGTTCTGGTTTTCTTTGAAGTACTTTTCCTCAAATGTTTAAAATGTCTTATGCATGCATCAGGTTAAGTCACATTGACTGACAAAATCTACATCTAACTATTGATGTTTGTTAACCTAGAAACAAATTAAGTTTCTTCATTTTTTTTATTTTAGAATACGACAATGCGGCTGAGAGAGCTGGTAAAATAGAAGCTGAGGTTAAAAGGTTACACAATATCATCGTAGAAATCAATAACCATAAACTCAAGGCCCAACAAGACAAACTTGATAAAATAAACAAACAATTAGATGAATGTGCTTCTGCTATTACTAAAGCCCAAGTAGCAATCAAGACTGCTGACAGGTAGAGTATGCATGCATGCTACCCTAACCTGTCTTCATCTTCCCTGCCTCCACATTGGAAGACATTGTTGTCTAATAGGACTTTAGTAAGGGGAAACCTATAATAAGTATTTATCATATTGGTAAACAGGTGTACCTTGGCAGAGTATAGTTATATAACTCCCTAGTTGTGAGGACATAGAAGTTAGTTTTGTTTCTCAGCTTAGAGAAGTTAGATGGTGATTTGCTTAAATAGATCTAGGTCTTAGGAGAATAAAAGATAAGAATGCAATCTCTTGGCAGAAATTTTTTTTTTTTTTTTTTTTAAGAATTAAGTTCTTAACTAGATTATTCCTTTGTCCCAGGATCACAAAAAGTTTTTTATTCATTTGTAGGTCTTGTTTTAAAATTAATTTTAAAACAAGTACTTATTGGTATTTCTAAAATAAAGCTAAATATGTATATTAAAATGTTGAAATATAAACAGCTGTCTCAAAATTATAACAAATTGATTATCTGATAAGTTATTCCAGTGCCTTTTGCTCAAAGATAAGGCTCTAATAAGCTTTTTTTGTTGTTGCTAGGAGCAGAAGTTTGCCTAAATACATTTTTCAGAATAAAAATAACTTTATTAAGGGGTAAAAACAGTCATTCCTCCTAGTACAACTCCCACCCTTGCCCCCCTTTGGAAGCACTTGTTGCCCTGACTCAAACTGGGAAGTATTTTTTATTTGAATGTATAGCTTCATAGGTATAGACTTAAGAATCTTCAATCTGATAAGAAAGTGACAAAAAAATAATCCAATTGACAGCTTTGCTTCATAGTCTAAGATAGGATGATACTAACAGCTTATATAAGGAAGTTTTATTAATTTTTACTGAGAATTAATAAAATATACATCCCACAAGTGTATATATAAACATAAAATCCAGTTCAGGGATGGTTTTGTAAATCATAAATTTTTAAATCTGTGATAGAAAAAAATGTTGCATTAATATGTCATGAAAAGTTCTTTGGTAGATTTTCAGAAGCAGAATAACAAGTCACGTTACCACATTTTTTAATATATTAATTTTGCTTGTTTAGAAATCTTAAAAAAGCACAAGACTCTGTCTTTCGCACAGAGAAAGAAATAAAAGATACTGCAAATGAAGTAGATGATTTAACAGCAGAGCTAAAAAGTCTTGAGGAAAAAGCTACAGAAGTCATAAAGAGTACAAATGCTGCAGAGGTAAGACTTGGAGAGGGGAGAGAATTGTATTTGAAGCAGTTTAAAAAGTTAGTTATATGACAGTACATTGCATAGTTAAGTACTCGGTTAAAACATAACTATTAACTTTTATTTGTACAATAAAATATGAGTACTGTGTTTAACTTTTGAGTAAATAACTTTTTAATTTAAAATGGAAGGAGCATGAAGAAAGATTGTCAACTTCCTAACTTTGTGGTGTGAAAATACTTGTTGTATTTGGGAAGGTCATAGCTGTAGCTGTTCTTCTTGGTTTTTAGGAGTCCTTACCAGAGATCCAGAAGGAGCATCGTAATCTACTTCAAGAACTAAAAGTAATTCAAGAAAATGAACATGCTCTTCAGAAAGATGCACTTAGTGTTAAATTGAAACTTGAACAAATAGATGGTCACATTGCAGAACATAATTCTAAAATAAGATATTGGCAAAAAGAGGTGAGATTGTTACCATTTGGTTAAATGTAACTTTAAAATATCTTCTATGATAAAGGGTTAGACTATTGTTTTGTTGTGATTCTTAATTCCATGATATAATTATTATATAAAGATGATCTGGGTAATTTTTAGAATTTGTCAACATTTTCATCCAAGGGTTAGAGATTCAACAGAAGACTACATGAACACTTTTGAAACAATAAACTATTTTTCTTTAAAAAGTAGTTGATGTGCAAATTAGTCACAAATCTTTAGTATGTTATTTTAGTAGATAAATAATGTCATATTGTTGATCTGATTCTTTTTAAGCAATAAATTGTAGTACTGTACCCTAACTCATCATCTAAATTGAACTTTTAGATTTCAAAAATATCACTGCATCCTATAGAAGGTAATCCTATTGAAGAGATTTCAGTTCTGAGCCCAGAGGATCTTGAAGCAATTAAGAATCCAGATTCTATAACAAATCAAATTGCACTTTTGGAAGCCCAGTGTCATGAAATGAAACCAAACCTTGGTGCCATTGCAGAGTATAAAAAGAAGGTATGAATACACTGTTAATGAATAATAGAAATTCTTTTTAGTCCTTAAATTGTGACCTTTAATTTTATATAATGTATTCTCATCTCAGATTGAATAGATGTTATTTCTCATGATAATATTCTTTTCATAGGAAGAACTGTATTTACAACGGGTAGCAGAATTGGACAAAATTACTTGTGAAAGGGATAATTTTAGACAGGCATATGAAGATCTTCGGAAACAAAGACTTAATGAATTCATGGCAGGGTTTTATATAATAACAAATAAGTTAAAGGAAAATTACCAAATGCTTACTTTGGGAGGTGATGCTGAACTGGAGCTTGTAGACAGCTTGGATCCTTTCTCTGAAGGAATCATGTTCAGGTTTGTAAATCAAATACTGAGTTTTGCATCCTCCTGTTACATCTCTCTTTATATTCTCCAAACTTAGTATTCAGCAAATTTAATTTTACATAGTATTCATCTAGTTTGTCCTATTTTTAATTTTCAAGTCATTTCGACATTCTTATTTTAAAATTGCAGAGCAGAAATGCATTAGAAATGGGGAAATAGCAAGAAGTACTTATTAGCCTACTGTTTAAAAGTTTTTGAGATGTTCCTGTGTGTTCATCCTCTTATAACATTTTTATAAAATTATCCCCCAAAAGTTTAGAATTGTGAAGAACAATTTAGGATTCCCAAGGAAGGTGGTAGAAGCCAGTTATGGGAAACAAACAACAGCCTTAACTTAAGCTTTACAAGTAATTTGACTAACAAGAGATTTTCTTAATTTCAGTGTTCGACCACCTAAGAAAAGTTGGAAGAAGATCTTTAACCTTTCAGGAGGAGAGAAAACACTTAGTTCATTGGCTTTAGTATTTGCCCTTCATCACTACAAACCCACTCCCCTGTACTTCATGGATGAGATTGATGCAGCCCTTGATTTTAAAAATGTGTCCATTGTTGCATTTTATATATATGTAAGTAATCATTTAGAGGTTTTCATCCTAAAAATTTCATGGGTTCCCTAAACATTACACATGGAATTCTTTGACTTATTTTTTCTTTAGCTTTTTCCCTGTTCTCTAACTCGATGTCCTTGGGTATCAAAGGAAACAAAGTCCTTTACTTGAACCAAGTATTTCCATTCGGGGAAAGTAAAATATAAATTGATAATGTGTATTAGCAGTAAAAACACAGCTGGAATCTTGAGTCTCCTTGCCTAGATCTTTTTTTCACTAGAAGACTTATAAGCAACTATGCTTCCAAAAATATTCAAATTCCTGTCAAATCCAAATACTGTTTCACAAATTATCCGTGCCATCATTCCTGTTCATGATGATAATAATGTAATTGAATTTATTGCCTAAAATATACTTTAGAGAAGTAAAGCTTAGATGTTTATGTGATTTACCTATTAATACTTAATGTTTCTGTTCTTTCTCTTTAGGAACAAACAAAAAATGCCCAGTTTATCATAATTTCTCTTCGAAATAATATGTTCGAGATTTCAGATAGACTGATTGGAATTTACAAGACATACAATATAACAAAAAGTGTTGCAGTAAACCCAAAAGAAATCGCATCTAAAGGACTTTGTTAAACTTGTTTATACTGAAAATTCCTCAACTTGAATCAGCATAGAGTCAGTGTATTGTATTACTGATTTTTTATTTGTAAAGGATTATAAACTGTATAAATAAACATATGTTCCTAAACTAGATAATATAACTGGCTTCTAGTTTATGCTGTTAAAAGTGTAATAAAATATTCTCTACCTGCTTTTAGGAGATAAGAATCTGATAATCTTGTAAGTAGCAGACTGGTGAAAATAAGGTGCCTAGAGGGTTGGGTTATTGCCTTTTTTCCCAAATTGCTATGACCATAGTTAAAAGTATGTTGATTAACAGTAAAGTTCTAACTTAATTCATATTATCAAGATAGCATATCCTCATGGACCTTTGCCCTACAGTGGAAAAACCTGCAAACTACTATTGTATAAATTCTCAAAGTATTCCACTTAATTTACTAATTGAGACAATCACTGTTTTCCCCAAATACTGAAGACATTTAACTCAGTCATTCTGAATTACAAGGATGAGAATTTAAACATGCTTTCCTAAAACTTGTTTAAAACACTAGCAAGAGGGCCAACAGAGTGTCTGAACATGACTTTTCAACATATTGCATATGGTGAAAAGAAATGCCCACTATAGTTGCTTCATAAAAAGATGAAGTATGTGTTAACTTCCTTAGTGTAAATCGAAATTAAGATGGAGGGCTGTTCGCCTACCAAGTTGTCAGGGTTTTGTGTTTTTGTGGGGTTTTGTTTTGTTTTGGTTTACTCTGTTAGCTTGAGAACGTTTAGAATGCTACTAGAAATAAGTTGGCAACTACTTGGCTTTCAGAAGGAATTTTGGTATTGAATCAGAAGTCTTTGCTGTAGCCATTCAATTTTTAGATATTGATCCTGAGGACTTAATTAAAATTAAGAATTAGCGTAATATTCAGTGAAGCATTGTTTAGATACTAATAATGCAACAAAAAAGGTTTATTATAACAGCCATTAAAAATGTAAATAAATTAGCTTGACTTAAAGCAAGATTTAGAACTCAAGTATGGTCATTTGTTGTAAATCAAGTTTATAAAAGGGAAAAATCACTAGAAAACGCTATAATCATCACATGCTTTTAACATTGGTGAGAGTAGAGGTGAGTGGAATACTCCCATTACATTTTTATAACTAATGCAGTAGAGATTAGTACTAAGTTTTCAAGAGTTAAGGTAGATGATACCCATAACCCATATGAAAATTCCAAAGCTATACCACTTTGAGTTTGAGTGCCTTATTAAGCCACTCGGTATAAATATCAAAATGAGTTTATTAAAATATATTTTGTTATACATGACACTTAAAAATATTTCAAGATTGTACACTTTAAATTTTACAATCTCATCCTCCTGGTAAAAATACAAAAACAGCATGTTTAAGAATCAGTTATTTGTATACAGGCATACCTTGGAGATATTGTGGATTCGGTTCCAGACCACTGCAGTAAAGCTAGTCACACCAATTTTTTGGGTTTCTAGTACATATAAAGGTTACATTTATGCTACACATATTGCAGTCTATTAAGTGTGCAGCTGCATTATACCTAAAAAAAAAAAAACAATGTAAACTTTAAGATGTTTTGCTAAAAAAAATGCTAAATCGTCTGAGCCTTTAGGGAATCATAATCTTTTTGGCACAGACAGATCTGCTCTCAAAGCAGGGTTGCCATGAACCTTCGATTTGTTAAAAAAAAAAAATATTTGGCAAAGTGCAATAAAAGGCAGGCCTGTACTTAACTATATATTTATGCACACTACATAAAGTTTTATCTACTAAAAACTGGCAGATTTACAAAAGTGATGTTAAACTGAAAATGTTAACAGTTTTATACTTGTTTTTAGCTATGATTCTTAAGCTGCAATAAAAATCTTGGCTTAAATCTTTTAAAGGTAGCATGACACCATGGCTTGGACAAATTACACTGTGTCTATTCGTCTACAAAATAAGGGTTCACACCTACCTAAGAAATGTGAGATTAACTGATACATAAGAGCTAACATTTAGTAGAAATAAGCACATTTCAGTACTTACTAATATTTACATGTATTTAAAAGTACATGGTGTTTTTGTGTTCTGAATAATCAATTCAGTGCAACTTCAGTCTAAAGTTAATAGGTATTTCGAGTTAATAGGTATTTATTTCTATCTCAATTGCTGTATTATCTTCACCCCCATTACACCCTTCAGATGTTCTTTGCCCACACAGTAGTTAATTGTGCTAGGTATATTCTGATTCTGGTCATAAATGGACCTAATGCGGCCAACCCTCTTAGTGCTTGAGGCTCTTTTTTAAGCAGAATTCAAGAAAATAAGATGTTTGGTATTTTGGCATTGGTATGAGAATGTCTGGCAGAAAATTTAACACAGTTAACATGATGCTATCCAAGTCTGGTGAGGATGGTATATTCTGTTCTAACATGTTTTGAGTTTTTATCCAAGAACTGATTTGACTAACAACTAAATAAAACACTACACGAAAGTTAAAGTTAAATCTTAAATTTACACAAACCATAGGATAAGTATTAGCAAATGTCGCTCTTTGTTCCCTAACCCCACTTCCAAAAGCAGTAGCTTTATTAGGAATGAATGCTGATAAACATTTTAGGGCTCTTAAATCTATCTAAAACAGATTAATGTGTGGATCAGGTACGTTTGGTCAAAAACATTTTTAAGCAATCTCTTATTTTAGACTGCAGCGTGATTTTTAAACCATCTCATCATCATCCTTTTATTTGTCCATTCAAAAGCTTCAAGCCACATCAAAAGTAAAGGCAGAGACACTTGCAGGATTCTGCCATCTTTTAATCTAAAAGCTATGTAATGAAGAGCTGCAAAACCAACCACTGAAGTATATTAACAACAGTAAAAGACAATATTAGTACAAGGATGTTTAAATGCCACAGCAATGTTAAGTCAACCTCTGAAGCCAATAAAAATGGGATAATGTATAAATACTCCGGTCAAACTTACTAGATTTTATTCTAGTTTTCAAACTGAAAACTAGAGACATGGTTTCGTTTCTGACACATTTCTATCCAAAAGAAGCATGAAAGGTTTAAAATATTTATATCTGTTGCAAATTTAATAAAGTTTAGCTTGCCCTTTTGTTTATCCATGCCACCCCCATTTCCCCATTTAGTAATGGTTGTTAGTCTTTATAGAATAAGCCTATTTAAACAATTTAAATATGAATTTTCAACGATAAACTATTTTCCATATGAATTCCTTAAGTAAATATAAAGCGCGACACAGTATATTCTTTAAGTCATGCAGATTGTTAGATAAACTTTGGTAAACAGATAAAGAGACTTCAGAAAAACATATTGAAGTGATTTCATTTAGAAAGGTAATTATGTGTTGGTTAAAAAAGAGGATCAACATCAGTATCACTGAAATTAGTGTGACTATAACAATGTTTAGAATCTTAAAAAATTCAACTTCCTTTTCATCATCAGGCCAAGAACATGGCATTCTTTTTGAAGAAATTTTCATTTCAGGAATGTGAAGTTTCTTAATTTGTCCAATTTCTGTTCTGCTCCAATCTTCTTTCAATACTTGGCTTACTCGAGGACAAATTTCAACAGGCCGGACATCAGGAAGTGGTCTTTGTTTCAAGATCTGCACACGCTGGCGGACATCATCAAGTTTTTCAAGAAATTTAAGTGGAGATTCCTCTTGTAAAGATGTTGTCAATGTCATTAATTCAAACTGCTGCTCTCTCATTTCTTTCATTCTTTCAATTTGTGGAACATATTCTTGATTAATCAGATTGGCAACATCACAGAGAGCAGTTAGGAAAATTTCTTTTTTCTGTTCTAATGTATCACTAAGCTCCTTAAAATACCGGAGAACAATTTCCTTATCACTTTGGACCATTTTCTCCGAAAGAGATTTTTGTTCTTCCAGCTTTTCAATTAGACGAGTAATATCTGTCCAGTGTGTGTCAGTTAACTGTTCAAGCAGTTTTTGAGGTGTGTCCTTTTCTTTCAGATAGGCACTCTGAAGATCATCTATAGGATGACCATGATGTTGACCTATGGTAAGGCAATGACCGCAAACTAATTTTTTATCTAGTAGACAGTAAACATTTAATGGTTGCCTGTAATGTTCAGGGCAAGTGATGAGATCTGGATGGTCTTCTTGCTGGTACTTTTCAATAATAGCCCTTAATGCAAAATTAACAGGTAAAGACTCAATACCAGTTGGAGCAATTTCTATAATACTTCTGCAATTAGGGCACTTGAGTGGAATCCGTAAAGGTCTCCATATATAAAAGTTACCAGATGCCTGGAGAACATTTTCCAAGCAGTTTCTACAAAATGTATGAGAGCATGGTAGTACACGAGGATCTTCAAAAATACTATAACAAATGGGACAGGTTAACTCGTCCTCAAAATTGTGCATTTCCTGTCAAAAGAGAAAAGTATTTTAAGTCTACATATAACAAAGATACCTGCACATATATAAAGTTTTAACTGTTAACCTCCAAACTGTTAATACACTGTTGCTTGTCATTTAAAAGAGGATAACTGAGGTATTTACTAAGATTTTTTTAAATGTAGCTTTCTTAGTAATTAACTCCTAATATATAATATGGAATAACTGATCATCATTAAAAGCTTATTACTTTGAGATAAAAATCATGCTAAACCAGTTCTAATTAATTTGTAATAAAATGCTTCAAATTAAAAGTTTGTTCCTATGTAATTACTAAAAGTCAAAGGGTTCTATTGAAGTCTACTTAATGATTATAACTATTCTGTGCAACTTTTTACATTGTAAAATGTTAAAATAAATTAGGCTTAGCAAAATTATATTCTTTAATTTAAAAGAATTCACACTCTCAGTTGGCTCAACCAAAGCAAGTTATTAAATTTCTCTAATAACTGTTACTATAAATTTCTTAGCTTCTTGAATTGGACTACCAGTATGCTTAAAGCCCAGGATCAGCATAGTGTAATATTCGAAAGCAATCATTTTAATTTGAAGATTTAGAAAGGAAAAAGTTTTGAACTGGACCCTGCAATAAAAAGCAGTTTAAAAGATGAAGTGTTGATCGTAGTGACCACGGGAGCATGAGTGGTAAAAAACACCTACAGTCATCTTTCCTTAAAGAAGTCCAGCAATAGTTCAGAGACCCTCTCTGACAAAAGTAACTTGACCTTTTGGCAAGCTATTACTGACATTTCCAATTACAGAAGCCTAACAGTTTTGTACCCTACCTACCACCTTTTAAAATCTTCCTTTGTACTTATTAATGCAAGCCACGATCCTCAGGACTGACTTAGCCCTAACAGAGAAAAATCAAATTACACCACTATTTAAAGAACCTTAAAGCAAAACGAAAACCCCAACTGCCATTCATGTAAAATAAAGGTTACCAAATGCTTATCTATAAAAAAAAAGTGAGAAAACAACATCTACAAATAACTAATTGTATTTTTAATAAACAAAAACTTCTTTAGACTTTTTAGCTCTATGCTCCTACCTACCATTTTTGAAGCCTAACTCATTGATGCTTCATATCAATTTCAGCCCTTCCACCTCCCCACATTTAGGTGCCCTGTTGGTCACACTGAACACTGCACTTCTACTTTATAGCACTTAACTGGATTTCATTTAAAAGAATTTTGTAACATGTTTCTATACATTAGAAGGTAAGCCTGCAATAAGGGCAAGAATGTGTCTCAGCACAAAATGTGACATGTAGTTGACATTCAGTCACAACTGGTAAACACTGCCTCTTAAGATACCAACCTTAAATGTCAGATCTTAGGTTTTTGGTTCCATTAAAATAGCAAAATCTCTACTTTCTTAGGAAAAGCTTTAAAAGAAGAGTCCATCAGAAAATACACTCCATTTAGACTGACCAACATTTAGAACCCTAATAAGCCAGGATGTGTCACATTGAGACTAAGCTTCAACTGTGAAACATCCCAGGAAACTAATGTAACTGGGTAACAGTACAGAAGATGATATTCGCTGCACATAAATTCAAGTGAATGCATGTTGGGAAGACTTTCTGACTTCATCCTATACCTACAGAAAGCTCTGAAATCATACAGAAACCACCCAAGAAAAACAAACATGTTTCTCAGAGTATTTCGCTGATGTCAGAATTCATAATGAAGGAATAAAAAGAACAGCACTTAGCAAGGAATAAAATTTGAACCATGGACATATGTTCAATTTAGATTTAATATTAGAGCTATTTAATGTTTAAATACAAAATTATCCCTAAAACAGAATCCAACCTTTCCCTTCAAAGTCCTCTATTTGTCAAAAGCTAAACATTTTCCCTGAGAACCTCATTAAGGAACCCCAAAAGCTCAACTTTTCTTCAGAATGAGGATATTCACAATACTGTAAAGAAAATATCAACTCCTGAGTTCATATAGGAATGGAAGCAAATATAGTCTCAAAAGTTACTTCCATAGTATGAAAAATTTCTAACAAAATCTAATCAGAAATGTGGGGGTAACTTGAAGATATGAAAATCAAATTCTACTCTTGGACTACTCTCTTCTTGCTGACTTATTAAAAACTAATTTTAGACAAATTCCTGAGAAGTCAGATACTGGTTAACAGAAACAAGCCTGGATGAAATAATTATAAGGCCAGGAACTTTCTGATTCTAGTTGCTGCCTGAGAAACAGAAGATATTGGTGGTTCTCATGCTTAAAGGTTTATTCTTCCAGGAACGAGTATGAAATTTTATGTACCAGAAATTTTCCATAAGCAAATCTAGACCCTTGAGGGGGAGAAAAGGAGCAAAAAACTTTAGCAATGTATATTCTCTAGGATGAGTATCTTAGATTTAGCTTGTGTCCAGTATGTCTGTAACAACACTGGACACTAGGAAGACAACGTAACAATGCCTTCAACACTCAGGAAAAATGGCTTCAACCTAAATTCTATACTCAGAAAAATAAATTTTCAGGTTAAAGATAGTTTGACATTAGAGTTCTCAAAATTGAACACCTTCCCTCCCTACTTTCTAAAGAAGCTACTGCACTGTGAAAAGAAAATAATTCTCACCAGGACAATGATGAAATGAAGTCAAGGAAAACTGTACAGCCTAGAGAACAAGTAGCCTGGAGGAAAAAAACAGAGATCCAGAAGGAGTGCTTTTAAGTAAGTAAATGGAACTGACAGACTATTTCATGTATCTGAACATATTGAGAGGTAATGAGAAAACTAAATTTAGGAAAAAGTGACAGAATCATGAAAAGAGAAAATACAGTATATTATATATGTCATATTAGTCATAATGTTATAAAAATTAAATACTGATTTTACCTAAAAGCATGACTGTCACAGACTAAATGTTTGTGTCCTCCCAAAATTCATATATCGAAATCCTAACTCTTTATGTGATGGTATTAGGATGTGGAGCCTTTGGAAAGTAATTAAGTCATGAGGGTGGAGCCCTCATGAATGGGATTAGTGCCCTAATGAGACAGGAGGGCTTGCCCACCCCCTTCCTCTTCCCATATAAGGACACAGCAAATAGAAGGCCAGAACCAAAAAAGAGAGCTCTCACCAGAACCCAACTATGCTGACATTTTGATCTTGTATTTCCTCCAGAACTGTAAGAAATAAATGTCTGTTGTTTAAGCCACCCGCTCTATAGTATTTTTGTTAAAACAGCCCAAACTAAGAAAATGACATAATTATATTGGGGGGAGGGAATATGGGAAGGAAACAGTGTTTAAGAACTAAATCTTAATCTTCCCTTATAGGAAAGAAGTCAATACATACCTAAAACTGAAAAATTAAGAAATCGCATTACTTGCATATTATTTAGAAATACAAAAGCAAATATCAAAAGAAAATTTTAAAAGAAATGAAAGTGATTGCTCTAGTGTGCAAGAATCTGGAGTGGGGAGATTGAGAGCAGGAGCTATTTTTCATTATAAACTTAAATAATGCTGTTTTACTTTCAACTATTTACATGCGATTAAAAATATGAAATTTTAAAGAAAGAAATAAAGACCATCCTACAAGCATCCAAGCAGAAAAGATACCTTAAAAAGGAAAACAAAATCATAATGGTCTCAGAACTCTCCTCTGGGAGATTTTAATTTCCAAAGATGGCCACAACAATCATCCACATGAGCTCTTCCGCAATGTTACTTTGCCAGCACTCCCCAAGTATGAGATGAAACCTATTCTCCCCACCAAAAAAAAAATCTGGACATGTGACTGCTCTAACCAATGGGATACGGTGCAAGTGATGCTATGACAGTTCTGGATACAGTCTTTAACTATCCTGGTAGGCTGCTGCCTCTTAAAGCCACAAACCGCTAAAAAGTCCAGGCTACTCTGCTGAGAGAGGCCAAGTAGAGAAGCAATGAGGTGCCTGCCACACATGTAAGTGAAAAAGCCATCCTGGACACGCAGCCAGCCAAGCCTCAGATGTTTGTTACACAGCAGCTCATCTCCAAATAACCAGATAACCAGAATATCTCCAAAGCAACAAGGAAAGTTAAAAGACAAAGTAGTAATATCCACAGGGTCTGGAAGGCAAAGAACATGACCTAAGAATTCTGTAAGTAGCCAAGATGTAATTTTTTTCATATGAAACAATAAAAATATTCAGCAAAACCTATAGGTTTCTAAAGATCAGCGTTGAAGCCATATACTTTCATTACCAAATAAAAGAAATATAAAAAGAATTCATTAAAAAAAGAAAGCTGACCTAGGAAAAGCAGAGGAAAAGATAAATGAGGAAAACAGAAAATTGTTAGAACCGATAACCCCAAGAGCTAGCTCCTTAAATAAATTAGCCATTAGCCTACAAGATGGCTCCCAAAGACTTCTACCTTCTAGAAGCCACATCCTTTTGTAATTCTCTCCCCGCTGGTGTGGGCTAGATCTAGTGACTCTTCTAATAAACTGAATACAGCAGAAGTAACTGGATATCACTTACAGGATTTTGTAATAAAAAGACCATGGCTTCCACCTGGAATGCTCTGGCTCTCCATCTCTCATGAGTCACTCTCGACAAGGGAAGCAAGAGGACATGTTGTGGGCCGATCAATGTCTACTTGTGACAAGGAACTAAGAGACCCCCAAAAACTGAAGCCTGCAAACTACTACATAAATGAGTTTGGAAGCAGACACTTCATGTTTGGTGAAATCCTGCAATGAAAGCAGCCTCAGCTTGACTGCAACTTCATGAGAAACCTTGGGTCAGAGGCACTCGGCTAAACTGCTCCTAGATTCCTGCCCCACAGAAACCATGCTTTAATATTTGCTACTTAAGTTTTAGGGATAATTTGTTACGTAGCAATAGATTAATATGTTATCCAAATCAAGAGGGAAAAGGAACAACAAATGTACAAAGTGAGCATTAAAAAATAGGATAAACCAGAGAAAAAGTCAAAAGTATAGGGAATTTATTACATAACTCTGTTACTACACTTGAAAATCTGTAAGAAGTGAATTATTCACTATGTAAGTTCAAATACCTAAGATGATCAGAGAAGATAAGGCAAACCGTGAGAGAAATTTACAGGCTAGAAAAGAGCTACTCTGAAAAAAAAGGGGAAGTAGAGGGGCGAGCTTCTCTGGTGAGTTCTTTCAAAGGGTCAAGAAACAATTTCTTGTTCAGCTGTTCCAGAATACAAAGATGTAAAGTTTGCAAATTGTTTCAAAGATAGTATACCATGATTCCAAAACCTAGCAAATATAAAACAAAGTAATAATAGACTAATTTCAAAAACAGATACTAACGTAAAATCCTGAACACAATATTAGCAAAAACAAATCCAGAGTACATTAAAAGAACATGGTACAATAACCAAATAAGGTTTTTTTCCAGACATGTAAACTTAATTCAGTAACAGAAAATTATTCAAATAGGTAAATGGAGAAAAACTGTATGGTCACATTAGATGTGAAAAAGCAAGAGGACATGTTGTGGGCCGATCAACACAATATAAAACCCAATAAGGAGTTCACAAAGACAGAAAGTGGTTATAAGTAGCTAGAGGGAGAAGTGGATGGAGAGTTATTGTTTAGTGGGTACACAGTTTCAGTTTGGGAAGATGAAAAAGTTCTGGATACAGGTGGTGGTGATGGTTACACAACAACTTTTAAATTTTCAAGTTCCTTGCCTACTACCCAGCCTTTCCTCTGCCAAATTAATTTGTGAATCAATTTGTATTACAATTTTAAAACACCGAGTAAAATTTTTTTAAAAACGTATAAAATGTTATTTTCCTCCAGTGAGCACTAAAAGCCCAAGTAAAAACCGATAATTTGGTTCAAGATTTCCTGCTTCCCTTTTAAAAGTCACCAAGAAATATGCATATAAAAAATAAACCTTTTTCAGAAAGAAACCTGAGGCTAAATCATCTACTTACAAATTTCACAAATTTCTTGTATTCAAGTGGCAAAAATAAACACACTTCTGAATTTTTAAACTTTTTTGCACTTTATCCAGAGGGCTGACTTCCTATGGAGTCTCCCAATGTCTAACCAGCCTAATATGAATGGTCAGCACTGATAACAGATGATGGAGAATTAAGCAATACCAAAATATCATTACTCATTCTTCTGTGTAAACTATTTTTTAGTTTTAATTCACTAATGTTACTGTCTTTCATCTCTAAACATGAATGGTTATAAAACATTCATTACATTTTACAGCCTCTGAAGAGAAATTATATTTACTGCATTACTAGATGACTTGCTCTAGTAAGTACACTGTGAGTCACCTATAAGCCTGGGAAAATTCAAGAGGTGCCACCACCCAGATTGGGGCTCACATCTTTGTGGCCCTTACTGATAAAAAGCACATTTCATGAAATTCAAGACTTACTTTAAAAATACTAGAATTGTATATTCTATATACATAGGGCAAGATTTTAAAAATACTTTCGTACATTTAAATGTGCAAAAACAATGAAGAACCACCATAACTCTTTCAAATTAAAAAAAAAAAAAATCCTATGGTCAGATCTGATTTTAACTCTGCCCATTTGTACTGTTTTCCTGCATTCTGACATCAATCTGTTTCCCCAAAGAAAGAAAGAAACTATTAATACAATTTAACCAGGGAGTAAAAATTTACTGAAAATTTCTTTCATATTCACTTGATCTCTCTTGAGCTTACCTTCTTTGTAGATCTTCTGGTTTGGAGACTGAATATATTTTATCTTCTTCAACTTTTTCAGATTCTTTTATTCTTATTCTAAAATTAAAAGAATTTTATCTTAAACATTTTAGAATTTACATTCTCAAAAAATACATTAAATAGGATATCATAGAAATGACTGTTACACCATAGAAATGATTGTTATTTCACTTTGATGTTTACCTTCCCTATACCTCACTGTTTTTAGAAAAGTAGTGACAAATAACAGGAAGGGTATCATTTGTACCTTGAAAGTCCCAACAATTCTGTGACCAAAGTAATTGTCACGCAGGGCCTCCTCTTTAATCAAGTATCTTACCAGCTCTCAAAAATATCAGCCAACAATGGTGATGATGGAGCAAACATTCATGGTCATTTTAGATTGCTTAAAGTTAACTGGAAGATAAGCATCCCTGGCAATAAACGATTTTGCCAGCTTAAAACTATAAATATTGATTCAGGTTACTCCCATCAATACGTTTGTTCATCGTTCAGTTCTGCCACTTAAATGTTGTGGAACCCTGGGTCAGTTTTACCTAATGCATTCAACAACTAATGTTGCACATCTGTAAAATGGGCACAGCTACACCTAGCCGCTGTTAAGTCCCGTAAAAGCTTCTCACAGAGAAAAGGGCTCAAACTAGCAGTATCCTTCCCCTTCTCTCTCTGGAAGGTTTACGATACATCCTCCCGGGCCTCCTCCTAAGGTGCCTCCACCGCGTCGGCGCCCTACGCCCCGAAGCCCCACGACGCTGACCAGCTCCGTGGCGTCCCGCTCCTCTCGCTCTCGCCCTCGCCGCCACCACCACCACCACGACCACAGAGGACCCTCTCCCCCACAGAGGTGTAGTTCTTTGGGGGCGGGGGAGGAGAAACAAGGATCCCTAAACCCCCTATCTGGGATAAGAGGAAGCAGATGCAGGACCCAAGCACACTCTCTCCATCCTCGAGCCCCTCGACTCTCCTCCAAGCGCATCCAATAAACCAGCCTCTGCTACAGGGAAAGAAGAGGGACCCGGGCCGCCTCCTCAGACCTCAGACTCACCGCTGGGAGGAGGGGACCAGGCAACCTCACAGGCCGCGGACAATAGCAGCCCGCATGCAGGACGGCTCCGAGAGCGACTCAGCTTCCCCGCCCTCCTCCGCGGCGAGAGACTTCAGGTGCCTCCGCGGGGCGGGGCTTCGCGGAACCTCTCTGCGCAGGCGCAGTCTCTCGGCAACGTTCGACTGGGCAGCGTTCGCCAATGGGAAAGAGCGCGGGGCTGCCGTTCGAAAGTAAACGGCCGCGGGCGCCTGCCGAGGCGCGGGCGTGCTTGCGGGGGCTGGGGCTGGGCTCGAGGCCCGCGGCGGGTTTGCTGCGCTTGCGCACTAGGCGCAGGCTGCCTCGCGGGAGCCCCTGACCGCGATGCAAGCGGCGCTTCGGCGCGTGGGGGCGCCTCTGGTAGCCCCGGCCCTGGACGGGGGACCCCTCCTCTGGAAACGGGATGGCGCCAATGGCCCCGAGAGGGGCGGGGCCAAGCGGCAGCCAACGATGCATACAAGAGTCATAGGACCATTATTTACGTGGACGTGAAAGCGCGGCGTCTTCCATTGTTACCTCACAGGTTTACCTGCTCGGAGAAGTCGCCACCCGCTCTGAGGGCGCACCCACCCGGGTGGACAAGGTCCGGGCTCGGGCCGTTTCCCTATGTTACGGAATCTTGAGACCTGGATCTACCCGAGTGTTGGTCTGAGCAGGGGAAGAGGGGGCTTCTGATTATATAGTATTCTCTTAAAGAGAACTAACCCTGTGAGAGCTAATGGGACCTTAGGACTCATTAGGACGGCCTCCCTACTTGTCTCCCTACTTGTCTCCCTACTCTTCTAACCACCATCCCTCGCGTTTTTCCACTTTATGAAATTATGGCCTAGAGATGACGGCTGTTGCACAAAATTGACTTCAATTTCAGCACCAAGTTTACATCACCTTCTTAACCCCCTAGAATCAGAAAACATACACTTCAGTAGTCCTTTTCCCTTTTTTCTTGAGAAACTACCCAGCTATGTCTCAAGACATCGCAGCTTCCCTCTCAACTATACTTAAAAGTCATTTACTGCTGTCATAAAATCACGAGCCTTGCTATACTGTGTATTGCCAGTTCACTCAGGTCTTAGGCTCTTACACAATAAATTACAGGAAAATAATAAACGGTATAAAACAAGGTAATATCGGTGGGTCCCAAGTCAACTTCAGATGTCTTCAATTCACCTACTGAAAAGGTTGCTTTATGATGTGTGGATTCCAGCAATGTCCAGAGATAACCACTATTACATGGTGGTGTATACACATTTATTACAGTCTTCCTGATAGCTTTTTGACTTCCTGTCAAAACAATATGTTGTGAATATCTCTCCATAGCAATAAATGTAGTATACTTCTATAAAATTATTCTTAAAAAAAAAAATGTGATGTTAACTACAGACTTTGGATGATTATGATGTCAAAGTAGGTTTATCTTTTGTAACAAACATCACTCATGAGAGGGATATTGATATTCATTTGAGGAGAGGGCAGGAAATATATGGGAAATCTCTGTACATTTCCCTCCATTTTGTTGTGACCCTAAAACTGCTATAAAAAAATAATAAAAATACAATTTTTTAAAATTTAAGCATAATGAATATGACTGAATAATGCTTTGAACCATAATTTTTTCCACTTGCGTTTTCCCCTCTGTACATCTTTATCTAAAAAGAGTTGTGTGTAGCAAGAAAGCAGAAGTAGTTCTAACCAGACTTTACTGTCTATTGTTTTCCAAAAAGCCTCAACCCATTGAGGAAAAGAATATTTCAAGGAAGAGACTGAATGTTCAGGAGAAGCAGAAAGAAATCTGATAGCCCCAAAATAGAGATTACTCAGGCCCTAGTGAAGGGAGCTATGACACCTTCAAGGAAGGGCTATATTTGTTCCTATAGATTTAGAGGCCCATGGGTTACCTACATTGCCAAAGATTTCTGTAACCCAGCATGACCCAGAAGTGCCAGAGAGCTATAGGAGCCTACAAAAACAATGACAGCCTCAGCTGTGAAAACAAGTTCACAGCAGATTCAAGGCCACACTTAAATTTCCGGATGCCCTATCCGAAGACGTGATCATTTCACAGGATCAGAGGATGATTGGTATGTATCGGGTGATTAAGAATGTTTTTCGAGTTTGCCAAGCGCTTCCAGTCGGTGCTGTTGACCTGCGCCTGGTCTCGTTCAGCTATCCCGGCTGTCGGACTGCTTCGCCGCGCGCAGCCGACAGACCCAAGCAAGTGGGCCCGCCCTTGAGCCTGCCGGAAGTGGACGAGTGGCCGCAGCATCAGCTGCAGGTCAAATACTCCGGGGTGGAGATCGGAGCTGGGCAGTGCTAACGCCCACTCAGGTTAAGAACCGGCCAACCAGTATTGCGTGGGATGGCCTTGATCCAGGTAAACTGTGAACCTTGGTCTTGACAGACCCAGATGCTCCCAGCAGAAAGGACTCCAAATATAAGGAATGGCACCATTTTCTAGTGGTCAACATGAAGGACAACAGCATCAGCAGTGGCACAGTCTTCTCCGATTATGTGGGCTCTGGGCCTCCCAAAGGCACAGGTCTTCATTGCTACGTCTGGATGGTTTACGAGCAGAAAGAATGGAATCAGCAGTGGCACAGTCCTCTCCGATTATGTGGGCTCGGGGCCTCCCAAGGGCACAGGTCTTCACTGCTATGTCTGGATGGTTTACGAGCAGAAAGAATGGAATGTGTGACGAGCCCATTCTCAGCAACTGATCTGGAGACCATTGTGGCAAATTCAAGGTGGCATCTTTCCGCAAAAAGTATGAGCTCGGGCCCTCAGTGGCTGGCATATGTTACCAGGCAGAATGGGATGATATGTGCCCAAACTCTATGAACAGCTGTCTGGAAAGTAGGGGAAAGTCAGGAGACAGAAACCATCCTGGAAACCCCAGGCAGAGTTCTCAAGTTCAGTGGTATATGTAGATTTCTCCTCCTCTGTTCCCATTCTCATAGATGAGACCTGAGCAGATAGTAGTTTAGAGTGACTTTTCTTTCTGCCTGTCCTTTATAATAATACAGGGTCACACACCCTGTATAATTTGATCTAATTTGAACTCCATTTTGGGCGATATTTCGGTACTCTGATGGGGTCATCAGACTGTTACTATAGGAATAGCAACCCAGAATTTAAAAAAGAAAAAATTTAGGTAAGAAGAACAGGTCTACAGTAATAGGGCAGAGCATCAAAAAATCTGTAAAGGAAGTTAAAAAATTCATTGCCTCTGCCTTTGTAAGGCTGAGTCCAGAATTATGCATGGTGGAACCCTCTGAGATGTGTTTTCACGGCCCTGTCTCTCACCAGACAACCAGAGCCTGGCATGTACCCCCCAATGTGGTACATCTCAGATTTGTTACTAGATGTCAGTATTCTATTGTGGCTCTTTTAAGGAGCAGTATTAGAAAAAGCAGTGGGGAGAGTTGCTTTCGTGTTGAGACATAGCCATCTACATGAACTGCAGGTCTGGGTGAAAGGTTATCAGAAATTTATTAAGCCTGTGCCTGTTAAATTGATCATTCTTCATTGGTATAAGAAAAGCCTGTCTGGAATTGCTACATGTTATGTTAATTCTGCTATTTGCTTATAGTTGAATAAAATAAAAACATTAGACAAAAAAAAAATGTTTTTCATCTCATATCATTTTTCATCTGTCAAAGAATTATGATAAAAACAATTATGAGTACATTTCTGTGACATATTTCTTGCAGATCTCAGGCCCAAGAATAAATTATTTTTACAGCTAGACTAAGATTCACATAACTATGAAAGCTACATAATTATATCTATTTGTAGCTGGCTGCTAAGGTATTAGTTCCAAATCTTAGAAGCTGACTGATTTTCTCCTCTCCAGACCAAAGAAATTACTTTTCCCCAGATGATTTCTGTATTAGAAATTTTAGCTGCAGCTTCAAAATACAAGATATCAAATATAAAAATGAACTGTAAGGCAGACCACTGTGAGGAATTTATGGAACACAGGGGTTTTGAGAACTAATGAGGGGAGTTTTAACCTCTCACCTTCAGAGAATATGTATAAAGGTTGGGAAAAGGATTTGTAAGGACTCCCTTTGGAAAGATTTCTGGGCCTGCCTCTCCCCCAGTGTCTGCCCCGCACCTTAAGTCTACCGAGAAGGGTTCAGCTATGTTAGCTTGCATTGAGTGGACTGGCATTTACCAGATCTTTGGGAAATCTAAGATGTGATAGCCAGAATGAAGGCGAATTGCTGCTGCACTGGGACTGGCCTTCATTCCCAGAGTTGGTGGGCACTGAGGAAGCATGAGTGTGCCCAAGGGTCAGATGAACCAGTGTAGGGTTGTCTAAGGTCCTGCCGTCTAAGATCATACTAAATAGACGGACAAACAGGCCTCAGCACGGAAACCCTGAAAGTATCCTAGCACTCCTAACAGGCTGCAGAAAGAGGAAACAAGTTGCCTGAGGGGCCCAAGCACACTGCAGGTGAGAAGTCTCAGGCATAGACTCTGAAAAACACCATGAAGGACTCCAAAGAACTTCAAAAGTCTCCAAGGAGCTGCACAAGAGCCCTCATGAGAAAGGAGTCTGCTTCACACATTACCCAGGCACAGAGACTGCGAACTGGGCTTCCATATTCTCCATCAGGTGAGAACTTCCCCTATTCTCCACCCTCCACTCAACACAAGAGGGATGAGAAAGAGCGGGTATTTGGAGGTGAGGGAAGATGGAGAAGAAGTAATTTAGAAGGAAGCCAACCCTGTACCTTCCCCAGGAGCAGTAACCATCCTGAAACAGGCCTTATCTGTGGGGGAGAGAGTAGCTATAGTTTCAAATTAAGTTAGAAGCTTAGACAAGGGGACTAATTTCTGAAATGAGATTGTTTTTGCAATTTTAAGGGGCCTCAGGACTTTGTGTTAACAAACAGTGACCAGAAAAGTCGGGCCTCCTGTCATTTACATCCAAGGTCATTGGATGTTTATTTTAAAGGGACTGCCAAAACAACATTAAAGTTGCCATGTAGTTGATATGTTCTTAGTCACATAACCAGTTACATTGTGTTGAAAATGAAATTCAGTCTCCACCACCTGTCAATGAACAATTGGAGATCTATCACCCTTAAACAAAAAGATGTTTGTTATAGTGGGACAATGTTGGCAGAGATGGGTCCCAGCTTGTGATGGCCTCAGCAGACTATCCAGCGCATGCTGCCATTGCCTCTCACATTTCACTGGACCTCTCTTTCAACTGCCTTCTCTCAGGAGCAAAACACGCCTTTGCTGTCTATTCACTTTTCCATGGAGAGTAGCTTAACCATTTCTTATGATATAAGCTTCTGACTACCGTACCCACAGGGTCAAGCTATTTTTCCTAAAACAAATGATAAAACATTTCTTCTCTAAGAGCAATTCTGGCGTCAGCTGAAAGGCATATTTTTCATTCCCTTTGATTGCAACCCAAACTGAGTTGTGAATTTATAAAGATAATTGTTTCTTTTCAGTAAAAATTACATAGCTGTCAAAAGCCATGCAACTCGCACGTATGGTGAGACTTTGCTTGACCGCAGATCAATGCTTCTGAGTCCTGGTGGTTATTAGGGAGTTATAAGCTTCCTATTTATTTACAGCTTCTGAATTCCTTTTCATAAAGTCTATTCAACCCAGCTATAGGACTTTATAGGCTAGATTAGTGGCCAGGTTACCATCAGCAACGTATGGGAAAAAATTACCTACTGAAACCATTCCTAGCTCTGATTGTAATATCACAGACTATTTCAAATTTTCTCATCAGTTATAACATTTCAAAATATTTTCTCAGCAAAAATGTTTTCACTTTAGTTTTAAAAATATGCATGTAAAAGTTGTAACCATAAGGTAAATTGTATGATTTAACTTTATAACAAACCGTAACAGATACATTCAGATTAGTGCTGTGCCTCTAAATCTTAACGCATTGGGAGACTACACTAGATGATTATACTAACATTGCTCAAAGCATTTCTGAAACTCTTCTTCAGAAATTATCTTTAGAGTTAGTCTATGAATCAGACCAAAAAACAAAAATAAAATAAAAATAGTCACATTATTTCACTGGTCTATCTCATATTTGCTTTTAAAAAGAATTGAACAGATTACAAGAAGGGAAGCTAGCCATACCAGACGTTAAAACATTGAAAAAACACTGTAATTAGTAAGTTACTGATGCAAAAATAAGCAGCTAGACCAGTGGGATGAACTAGAGGGGAGGTCAGCACGCTTCGGCTGTATTTGCATAGACAACGTTATGCCATTGTCTATGGCTGTTTTCACCCTACAACAGCAGAAACTTTATGACCTGCAAGCCTAAATGTTTACTGTATGGCCCTTTAAGAAAAAGTTTGCTGACTCCTGCACTCGAGGGTCCTGAAAACAGATTCAAGTGCATATAAAAATTAGTATGTGATAAAGTTAGCCTCTTAAATTACTGAGGCAAATGATGCTGGGACAACTAAACTCCCATTTGGGAAAAGATAAAATTAGATCCATACTTCTCACTATAACAAGAATTAGTCCAAATGAATTAAGATTCTAAATAAAATAAAAATTAAACTATCCAAATATTAGACAAAAACATGGGTTAATATCTCTTAATTCTCAGTGTAGAGAAATGCTTTCTAATTATGACTCAAAATTTGGAGGCAATGAAAGAAAATACTGATAAATTTTACTACATAAAAATGGGAAAAATGACAAAAATCATAAATTAAAATAAAAGACAACTGAAGCACTGAGAGAAGATATTTGCAACATATGTCACAAAGGGTTAATATTTTTAGGCTATAAAGAACCCTTAATAACTGAGGGACAAATGCCCAAAAATCTGATTGAAAAATGGGGAAAAGACACAAACAAATAATTCACAAAAAAATAAAAATGGCACTTAAACATATAAAAGATATTCAAAGCCACTCATATTGAGAGAACTGCAAATTAAACACTCTAGGTACCATTTCTTACCTATAATATTGGTAAAAGCTGAAAATTAAAAATTATGACAACACATTCCATGGTAAGGTTCTGAGGAGTCCCTCTAATGCTAATGGGAATGCAAATCATTTTGGAGGAGAATATGGCACTATCTGACAAAACTACATATCTTTTGATCCAGTAATCCTTCTAGGAATTTACCCAAAAGATACACCACCAACAATATAAAAATACATATACAGAAGGTTATTTCTTGCAGCATTGTTTGTGTTTGCAAAATATTAGAAACATTCTAAATGCCTATTCATAGAAGAGTTTTTTTAATAAATTATGGTACATCCATACAATGGAGCACTATTCGGCTATAAAAAAGAATGAAGAAGATCTTTATGAACTGATATAGAATTATTTCCAAGATATAATGTTTAAAAAAATAGCAAAGGGCAAAAGAGTATCTATAGTATGCTACTTGTCATGTAAAAGAGAAGAAGATTTAAGAATATACCTGTATTTTTTCATTTGTGCAGAAAAGAAATACAGCAAGTATAATCCAGAAAAGGCATGGGTGGGAAAAAGGAGAAAAGAATGGGAAATATGCATAGAGAGTATATTTCTCTGAGTATATGTTTTTGTATAGTTTTGACTTTTAGAACTATGTTAGTATTTCCCATACTCAAAAGATAAATAAACAAATAAAACTAAAATGTGAGTAAAACCCAAAATGAAATACAAAAGTAACAAATAAACCTAATTACATTACAAATAAATAACATAACCACACTGAAGGAAGTAAGGAAGTAAAAACTAACCTAAGTAACTTTGGGAAACAGTATTTTGACTATATATTGTAAGTCTAAAGACAAAAAGAACTATAAACAAATATTGCACAGCATTTAGTAATTTTTGAATCACAGGGATGTGGGTTAACAATTCTGAAACTATTTTATGCATATTCTACTCTTGAGCGAATCAGTAAATATATTGGGGATGAGAGCTATGTTTCTCACAGTCAAAGAAAGAAGTTACAGATAAGGAGAAAGGAGGAACACTGAGGTGATGGATTGGAATCAGTGTGTACTCATGGTCCTGGCAGACAGATGTAGATGTAAGTGTCTATATGTATATACACACACTTGTGTTTCCTAGCTTTGCCTGCTGAGAGGGCCTATAAGCAATGATACCTCAGTAGTAATGAGAACACCTAATGACCAGGTCTTTGTTTCTAAATACTATTCTCTCCTAGAAAGAACAAGAGCTTCTTGGAAAAATAAAATTAATAATTCCAGGGCTTAGGCAGTGCAAGTAGATTAGATTCTTCTAGAGCTTCTTATGGTGCCAGAAAGTAAAGAAGTGCTCAAAAATTATGGGAGCATTTCAAAAGGACTCAACTTGAATAAGCCACCAATAACCAAATCAGGGACAATTTGAGCAACTAAATAAATAATGATAATAATGGGTTATGGCCCATGAAGTAAAATTAATATCCCTGAGTTCATACTGATATAAATAAATAGTTGAATAATTAAATAAATAAGAAAGAAGCGATAGCGCTTTGATACAATAGAATTTCAACTAATAATTAGAGTAGGAATGATGGAAATATAAATCACCATTTAGTAAACACCACAGAAATAATTGTTGCAGGCAAATTTCATCAATGTATGCTAAAATTTATGGGTGAAAATATGATGAGAACAGGATATTTGCCCAGTCTCAAAGTTTCTTCCCACAAGTAAATTTACATTGGAGAAACCTAGCAGATACCATTAACCAAGTTATCAAAGTTAACCTGGCCAGTAATGAGACATAGCACCGTGATGGGCCTCCTGAGAGGATCAGCTGAGAAGGGCACAGCATCACTCTGTTAATCTTGTCAAAATGAGAAAACATTGGACAAACTCAAATTGAGGGGCGGTCTGCATAACAACTGTACTGTACTCTTCAAAAGTCAAGGTCATAAGCAAAGACTAAGGAAGGGTTAGGGAAGGCAGAATGGAAGCAGTGTGGGATCCTGAGTAAGATTCCACAACACAAAGAGAACATAGTGGGAAAACTGATAAAATTTGAATAATGTCTTTAGTTAATGACGTTAATTTCCTGGGTCTGATCATCGTACTATGGGTACAAGTTAGGGGAAGAGAGACAGATGGGTGAGAGACAGATGGATACTTTTAAAACTATATGTTTAACCAATCTGTAAGTCTAAAGCTAACTCAAAAATAAAAAGTTAAAAATAAGTCAAGGTCATGAAAAACAAAGACTGAAGAACTGTCACAGAATGGAGAAGACTAAGAACACAGGACAGCTAAATGTTCCTTTTCTTAATCGTGGTGATGGTTTCACAGGTTAAAACTTACCAAACTGCCCTCTTGAAATCTGTGTAGTTTACTGTATGTTAATTATAAAACAATAAATCTGTAAAAAGAAGACGAATGTTATGAAGGAAAATGGGGGAAATGAAAACTGAATCTTTAAGTACAGAATGTGTAAATACATGAGTTGTGGTTTTGTTATCCCTCCTGCTGGTAGAGGAATGGACACGTGACCTAGGCCTGCCTAAATGGAGCGTTCCATCCTCTGTCCCTTTGATCACACTAATTAGTTCAATTATAGGCCCAAGTCTCAAGTAAGTTCAATCAGAATTCCCCCTAACTTTGTCCCTTGTGCCAGAGTCTTAAGAAACAGTCCACACTCCATCCCATCACTGGCATGAGTGCTAAGCGGCAACATATTTTCCTGCTCACTAGACATCTCTGCCTGGATATCTTTAGGTACCTTATCATTAATGTGTCCTAACTCATAGTCCTTCCCCACAAATTAGCCCTTTGCCTACATTCTCCATCTCAGCCAATGGCACCATCACACTTCTAATTGCCCCAAACCAGGAGTCTCTTATTCCTACTTCGCCTTCACTCTCTAAAAGCAGTAAATTACAAAGTCTAGAGTCAGGTGCTGACTTCTTGGTTGAGGTCAATATGATTCCTCTTGGATATTCTATCTAATGGGGCTCCCCACCTAGAGTTTTGCTCTCCTCCAAGGCAGGGCTTTCCAATCTGTTTCTCATCAGAGTAGAAATGGAAAATGACAACTTTTACGCAACACACTAGGATGCCCTTTTGAGGCTGCTGGAAGAAGCCGCCAGGTTCTCCCTACTGCCCCAGAGGCTAAGGGGTTCATAATCTTGGCTCACTTCAAAGCTGTTCATGTCACACTGGGAAGCTCTGAACCGATTTCTTCAGCCTTCTGCAGCCAGAGTGGGCTTTCTAAAGCACAGACCTTACCAGGTCACTGCACTGCTCAGAATCCTTCTGTGGCTTCCCCACAGCTCTTAAGATCTGACCCTGTCTCCTTCTCTTGCCTGCTCACTTCCCCTTCCTCACGTTCCAATCACACCAAAACGACTTGTCATCATGACCTAGAGAGACCTGTGAGCTCTTTGCCTCTAGACCTCCTCAGCCCTCTCCTAAGGCTGGTACTCACTACCGTCTACCGTGCAAGCTAACCAAGGGCAGGGAGTATGCCTGGAACTGGGCCTGGCACACAGTAAGAACCTAAACATATCTTGAAGAATGAGTGAATGAATGAGTCAGCTTTTGTGATGGAACACTAACCCAGCAAGGGAAAACTTGGGCCCTTCCGTGCCACTAACCTGCTAACACACTCTAGAAACCCCTGTCTGAGCCTCAGTCTTCATATCCAGCAAATGAAGGGAATGATCTCGGAATTCCCTTCCAGCTGCAAAGGCCCATGATCCCCAGGGCTCTTTAGATCCCAGTAGTTCTTCATAGCTATGCAATTATTTACCTTTGTAAATAAATGAATAATTAAATTTGTAACAATTAATACTAATTTCTGTACTAGTGGAAATAGGAAAGTAACTAAAGTATAAACAGTATCTCTTTAATGAAACTTTTTTAAAACCCCAAATTTGATGAAGGCAGCAAACCCGGATTTCCCCCCACTCCCCTACCCCTACTGTTTGGTATTTAATGATTGGCATGAGGAGATAAGGCATGCGATGGCAGAGGAGGGAAGGTTCCGGATTCCCGTGCCTCCTCTCTTCCTGCCCTCATTCCCTTCTCCTCCCTCCTCCACCCAATTCATTTCAGGGAACAGCAGACACACTGTTTCAAGGCTGACCATGAACTAAGTCCAAGTGCAGGAGGTAGAGAGGGAGGTAACACAAGGTCTGGGACAGACTCCTCAGGAAGCCCATTTGGGATTATCCTGACCTTTCCAGACCATAGTCACCAAATAAAAAGCTTTAGTCATCATGAGGAAAATGTGTTACATTAATGTTACACTTTATATTGGGCAGTGACTCTAAATGAAAAGGATGCTAATAAATGACCAACTCAAGAAGAAAAAAGAAATGTCGATCTTCCCATGAAAAAGGACCTAAGAAACTCAGCCATTGTTAAGGGCCTTTCATCCTGAAATTCTGTTGGTTTGCTTAGGACTGAAACCAAGTCTCAAAACAAAGTCATGGCTTCTATTAGGGTTTCTGCCAGTAGTAAACTTACAGTTCAAAGGCCTTGCTAATAACTGCTGACCATAATAATGCTGACCGTCAAATGCTAAACCACTGAGTTGTATTCATTGTAAGCAAATTCAAGCTTATATTATAGTATTCTTGTTCACTTATATACTTATTCTTTAGTTTGAGAGCAATTATCCTTATAATAACCACATATACATATACACACATACATATGTATCACTAGCCCTTCTGGTATATAATCTAAATCTATATACTGATTATTTTTATTTCTATAATTCTTTTACTTTTAGGCATATATTTCTTATTTCACTTTTCCTCACATTTGATTTTTAACAAATTTTCTAATACACCTAATAGAGAATTAGACATTGAGATTTGATGGGCTAAGAAACTTTAGAAACATGACAATTATTGGAAGTGATAAGGGAGAAGAAAGTACATGAGGAAGGCACACCAAAGTTAAAATGAGTTACTGATTCAGCGCTTTATCATTTTGCAGTATGTGCCCCTGGAGACAAAATTACTTTTCTTCCGACTTTAGAGGGAGAGATGCCAGGGTCCTCGAGTTAAAACCTGCCTCTGGAGGGTGTGCTGCAGGAAGATGGGCCCAGAGCTCTATTTTCCAGGAAGCAAAGTAATCAGTCCCCTGAGTTTCAAAGTTTGGAAGGGAGAAACTGACCAACCCCAGGGAGAACAGAGACAGTGGTCCCTCTAGTCCACCGGAGGTGAGTGCTGGAACCAGCCATGACACAGAGCTTCCAAGGTGGGGCATGGGGTTCACAGGGATGAGCCACCGGCTGGCACCCTGGGAGCTAATCCAGAGTGAGGCCTTCCTTGGCTAAGCCAAGTGCAAGGGAAGGAGCGCTCTGACTGAAAGGACCACTTCAGTCTTGTGCCCCACCTGGGGCGCAATCACTCAGTGGACAACAGCTACTGTCCATGATAATGGAGGGTGAGCCTCAGAAAACGACACCAAACCCCAGTGAGATACATCAGCAGCAATGGACTGAGTGGACACAAGTGCTTTCCTGGCTTGAGGTGGCTGACCACACCCTTTAACCAGGGCGGGCCATGAGGTTTTTGGCAAATTGGTAGGGGGAAGATGTATAAGTTTTAAACATCCTTTGGTTTGTGTGAAAGCTCGTCTTCAGATATTTAGAGTGTTCTTTTAAAGCCTTGGGTACTTACTTCTTGCCTTTAGCACTGAAAACAATCTATTTGAACAGTCAAAACTGTGACAAACTTTACTGTAGGGTGCCAGGGTTAAAAAAATTAACACTTCTCCTCCCACTTTCTAGATTCTTCTAGCTCGGCTAATAATCAAAGTAACAGAGACAAATTAGCAGGAGAAAATCAAATTTGCACATGTGTGTGAAAATTCCAAAGATGATGAGGCAACATTGGGTATTTCAGACATTTAGGACAAAGGAGAAAAAGGGAGAAGATGGAGTTTTAGATTTCAGAAGTGAGAATGGACAATTTACAGGTAGTTGAGGAAGAGGGGAACATACATAGCAGGAAAATTATTGCTGGGCAACTCAGAAATAATGGGACACAGGAAATATCTAGCTAACAGGCCTCTGCCTGAAGCTCTTTTATTGACCATACTTAATTCAAATTAGGCCAAGGCAACTTCCTAAGATTCCCCTCCTGGAGTAGGCTTTTCCATCTGAATCTCTTAGGCGGGAAGGAGAGAGGGACAAATGTTCTTTCTGACTCTTTTTTCTTAAAAAAAAAAAAAAGAAAGAAAGAAAGAAAGAAAGAAAGCTTAAAAATCAATATCTCAAAAAGGCAGCTTCAGGGTGGTAAAACTTTGGTTCCCTTCAAGGGCTAGAGATGAAGGTGACATTGGAGAGGAGGCAGTCTGGAGCTACTTTTTGCATTTTATCACACAGGTTGCAGTCATCTAGAGACTTTTACCTCTCCTTTACCTTCTCTCCCTCTGGTGGAATCTCCTCCATGTGTCCAGTGAAACCACTCACTGTAACGATGACAGATACATTGTAATCAGTAAAATATTGCCCTGAATTTCTGCTTGTTCCTTCCTCCCCGATCTTTTTTGTTTTGTTTTGTTTGGAGGGAGTAATGGATCAGTTGTTATAATTTTGCTTGAGGGAAATAATAGTCATGGTCATTTTAAACAAAATTAAAAAAAAATCTCAAGTGGCTACTGGATTTTGTAGCCATTAGGTGACTGTCTTCATGGACTTTATAGCCCCAGGGCAAAATGAGAATAATATTTGTGTATTTACTAAGAAATAGATTAATTCTTCTTATTTTTTCATGTATTAAATACCTACTAAGTTCAAGTGTAAAAAAATAACTAAAGGTATTTTAAGATAAACAATAATATGAGTTTCTTGAGCCTAGGGAGAAAATTCTCATTTTCCAAATTGGTATGTTGGTACCAATATATTGGTTCTCCATTGATAATTTGGTATATTTCAAATGTTTGCTTCTCATTTGTTTGGAAATCAAAATGTGTTTTCCCACAGTTGTGGCAAGAGCTAGAGAAATAAGGACGAGAACTCTCCTCCCGCTGCCACCCAAGAAAAGGTGAGATTTGAGATATAGGAACAAGTTGGGATTAACAACTTCCTGCTATGGAATGTGAGGAAAAGAAAAAAACAACTGAAGAGGGAGAGCGATTCTCAGAGCAGGTTGCTAAGTGTAGAACAGCCTGACTACTTTCCAGAAACTGCCTTGCATGGGCCCGGGGCAGGCACCTCCTCCATGAGAAAGTGTGTGGCCATTTGTCTTCATACAGAGGTCTTTTATAACTCTGATTCGTGATCTGTGGTCATCACTGCACATGCAGCCCAAAGTCACCATTCTCATCTCCAGGATGGTTAAACGATAATGAATCTCTTTTCCAGTTCCACTCACTGCCCAGAATCTTCTTTATCTATGAACAGCCTTCTTCATTTATCTTTGGCACAATCCATTCTTCTCCTTTAGGGTGCAACAGAAGTCTCACTTTTATAGAAAGGACCTTTCTGACTCAAGCTAGAGCAATATCTCAGCCACCATATTTGACTCTACCTTGAGAGAGGGAATCTCTATTTTTATACATAGAGCTCAGGCACTCCTTGCACTTCTTCTAATCTCTATGGCCTTAGAATACCCTTGGAAAGATTTTTTTTCACCCTAGAGCCATTTAAATTAGATATGTTTTCAATGAACAGAAGAATTTTATTTTAAATGGAATCATCTTTAGTTTTCTTTTTTTCTTTCAAAAATTAACTTTATTTCAAAGGCAAGTACTAAAAGTTGTTTAGTGTCTCATAAGCTATCATTTATTATTTAGGATTAAAAACTAAACTTTTAGGCCAAATACAGAGTGGAAGGAGTAGATAGATCTATCTGCCTTAAAATACCCTTAAATCACACTCTTCTCTCACCATTCTAGGTCTGCTATGAAAGAATAACAATTATTACAAATTATATATGAATTACATTTAGAAAAACTAAACAATCAGCTAGTCATCACTCTAGTCACTTAATGGCATCACACTGACTTATTTAACAAATGACATTTTATTCTTTATATTCCATCACAGAAAACATGCTTTAATTATATGCAGTGATTAGATTCCTCATGAAATCAAGTCTGCAGTTAATTAGAGAGTCGCTATGTGCAGTTCAATTTGCAGGAAAAAAATCAAATGAATAATCCTATCGCTATTGTCTATACACTATTTGGGAGTATTGAATAAGATGGAAACCAGATAAACGTTTAAAAATGGATTTTAATTTTAGTAGTGAATAGTTGCTGATTTAATTTTAGATAAACCAAATCTTAGCTGGTGCTAAAAACCAAGGCCAGGAGTTTGATATCTACTTGTTGCTTATTACATAGAGATTTTTTTTTTTTTTTAATAGCTGTAGTACTTCTGAATTGTTGCCTCAGAAATATGTGCTGTTGAGCAACAGAAGCCAGGGATAAAAAGCATGAAAGTGACTGAGAAATTGCTCCAAGTACTCAACCTCTTCAATAATAGTCTTAGGTGTCTCAGCACATGAAAAGCAAATTATTTTGGTTCTTTTTATATTTATTGACATCCCATCTCATTTCATAAAAAGTTGAAGGCAAACCATGATTCTTAACCCACAATTCCACAACAGATTCTTAAAGAATCCATAAGGGATGAAGGAAATTATCTGTGAAAACAATTTCAAAAGCTGAGCCCTCGTGTGACCCATGATCCCCACTCTCTGGTGTTCACCCCCTTGTGTGATCCTCTCATCTGAGTGTGGGTAGGACCTATGACTTGCTTCCAACCTATAGATTATAGCAAAGGTGATGGGATGGCACTCCTGTGATTATGTTTCTAAGACTCCATCTTGCTAGCAGTCGTCCTGCTGGCTTAGAAGCAGCAAGTACCCATGTTATGAACTGTCTGTGAAGGAACCTACATGGCAAGGGTCTGCAGGCTGCTTAAGGCAGGGCCTACAGATTCAAGAAACTAAAGTCTGCCAACAACCTGAATGAGCCTCAAAGTAGACACTTCCCCAGTCAAACCTCAAAAAAAGAACATAGTCCAGCCAAAGCCTCAGTTGCAGCCTGGTGAGACCCTGAAGCAAAGGACCTGGTTAAATCATGTCTGGACTCTTGACCCATAGAAACTGTGAGATAATAAATGTATGTTGTTTTAAGCTGCTAAAAAAAAAAAAAAAAAGTTAAACTTAATAGAAATACTTTATTTTTCAGCAACCCTATACACAAAAAATTTTAAGCTCAATAATTCTTTCCTGCCTAATTTCCTAAAAACCTTAAGGCCTGCACTGTCCCAAAAAAGGTAGAAGGTTTTAGGAAGGGAAATCAAAATGACAAGTATAGAAGATAAGTTTAACAGTAATAAGTTTAACAGACGTAAAGAAGACAGAACTCGCTAGGAGGGATTTTGTGACATGATTAACCATGGTCATTCTTGGCAGCCACTTTTGCTATGCTTTTTTATTTCCTCCCCTTCCTCTTTCTTGTTCCCCCGCCAGACTCCACCCCTTTTCTGCTGCTGCTTCCTCTGCCTCTTTTATGTTCCAGAAAGGATGTTTGGCACTTTGCATATTTTTTTTACCTCATTTAATCCTACCAGGAGACAGAATATATGCATATTTCTCAGATGAACTTAGTCTGATTAGGTAGTTGTTCTCATCTAGCAAACAAGGCAGAGGTAGGATTCAAACCCAGGCCTGCAGCCGAACACAGATGCCTTTGTTCACTACACTAAGGCCTAAGGAGGGAACCAAAGAGTCTTAGCCTTTGCAAGTACGCAGGCTCTTCCTGTACCACCACATTCTGGTGCAGAACAAGAATTTTAAATTAGAACTCAGCCTTTCAGGTTATTATGAAGGTCAAGGGAGGAAGATAGATCGTATCTTCTTTAAACATTGTTTAGTCGAACTGTAACATTTAAATATTTAAACATAAGTAACATTGACTCAAATGTGTACTTTTTCCCAAGCCTGACCAGAAAGAATGGAGAAGGGGGAGAGGGCTGATAGGAAATGAGAACTAAACATCTAGGAGAAATGCTACCAAGCGAGCTCCACGCAGGTAGTGAAGCTGGACCCATCACGGTGCTCAGGAAGATGACAGTAGATGTGTTCCTCCTTTCAATGAACAAAAAATGAGACGCCCTTACCCAAACTTGTATACACACAAGCTGATATGTCATAAGTTTCACATGATTTATTGTGATTTTGTGGCCTATCTGCTTTCCTTTCAATGAATCCCTCACTGCTTAAATCAAACAGTACATTTCTGAATTGCAATTGAGACTGGTATAGCAAGCACACAAAAAAAGGCCAGGGATAGTAGATATGTTCTATAATAACAAATAAAGAAACAACAACAACAAAAAGAAACTGGGACTAAGCAAAATGACCAACAGGAGCATTAGGAAGTAAATTGTGATCTATCCACATAATAAAATACTATGTGGCCATTAAAAAAATCATGTCATAAAAGATCATTTTTGACTTGAGAAATTATTCATGAAATAGGTGAAAAGAGCAGGATATAAAATAACAAGTTTGTTTTTAAAATATACTATATGCATACTGGAAATATTGAAAATAAATACATCATAATGGTAACAATAATTGTTTGATGGATTATAGACATTTTTTATTTTCCCATGTTTCAAAATGTTATATGATGAATATATATAAACTATTGTTATAAACACACACACATGCACGCACACACACACACAAGATCTGGGGGTGGGGAAGCAGAAGTAGGAGTTATCGCCAGAGGATTCAGTTCAATACAATGATTGAATATGTGTGTTTTCTGTATTCTCATATGAGAACCTATTGAAATGTTGAAATGATGATGGCTGTGTAAAAGAGCAAAAAGAAATAAACATTTAACAGTAAGGAGAATAGATGAAGGGGTGAGTCTTTAGAAGAGAGGTGTCAAATTATTTCAAGAAGATGAGAAATAGGGGCAAGTTAATCATTACAGAGGAAACCCATAATATGAGTCTGAAGAGACTGAGATGGAGATGAGAGTGGTCTTAGTTGTGGACAGCTGGACAAGCTCTATGGCAAGAGTTGGCTGGTAGATGAGAATGGGGTCTAAAAAAAGCATAAATTTAAGGTTAACATTTGGCCCTTTATAAACTCACCTCTCTACCCTCATGTGCATGTAAAATAATGACATTTCTCTTGAGGGCAAAAATATGAACAGAAAAACAAGAGGGCTCTTATCCAAAGAAAATCTGCTCAGGGAGAACTAAGCTTCCTCCTTCCTTATTCTGAAATGTTGAGGCTCTCGGCCTGTCCAATCAGCGTACTGTCTAAGCACTTTAAAGCAAAGTTTTCAGTCAACAAAAGCTGCAGAAAGCATGCCTGATTCTATCTTGTTGGTTTAAGAGCCCTCTAGGGGAAATAAGAGTACAGTGCAGAGGAAACTTGCACTAGCTACCTGGAATAATCAACCTGGTTCTTTGTTCTTAAAGATGAACAGAAAACCAAGGTTCACTGCATATATAAAGACCACTGGCCAGAAAGTTAAGCATTAAGATAAGCAAACCTTACCCGATCACAGAAAAAACAAATATAATTTGGGGAAATAACCTTCTAATTAATATTTAGCAAGATTTATGATACCAGTGACTCATAAAACAAGGATAGAATGCAATGAAGGAACATTCAGGAATACAAATGAATCTCCCAAGTATGAAAAGAAGAAATGATTGATGAAGTGAAAAAAGAAATTAATAGAAGGACTGGTAGATAAAGTGAAAAAAACTCCCAGAATATTAAGTAAAAAAAGGTAGCATTCAAGCTTCATCATCTATGTTCTAGAAAGAGAACAGACGAAATGGAGAAGAAATATTTTTAAAAATTACAAAACATTTTTAAGATCTGCCAAATATAAATAAAGCAAGACCACGTTAGATAGGTCATCATGAAGTTTCAGAACACTAGGTGTAAAGATATCATTACAAGATTCAGAAGGAAAGGGGGATAAACAGACCAACAAAAAGGGAATGAGAAACCAATTGTTGTGAGAATTACCATCAGTAATATTGGGTATCAGAAGACAATAAAATAATTTCTTCAAGACTCTGCGAATTCTAGATTTAGATGTAGAATTCTATACCTTGCCAAATTAATGTAAAGGTAAAGCTAAAATAAAGTTATTTACGGACAAAGATTTCATAAATTTATGTCCATGAATCATTTCTGAGAAAGTGGCTTAAGGATAAATGTCCATAAAGCAAAAGGAATAAACAAGAAAGAGAAAGACATTAGATCCATGAAGAAATCGTCAATCCCTGGATTACCTATTGTAATGAGCCCACACTGGAGTGGAAAGTGAAAAGCTCTAGAAGAAATACATCAGGGGGAAAAAGGAGGTTGTGATATAAGTTTTGTGGAAGCAAATATAATCCTAGCATACCACTTGGCTCTGTAGTGAGCAATATGTACACAACAAGGTAATCCTGTTCTTTATTTTCAACTTTTAAAATTAAATCATGATCAAGATATATAAGACAATTATAGTTACAGAATAAAAGGAAAAATCTAACAGTTTATTGCAACATTATTTGTAATAGCAAAAAAAGTGGAAACAACTAAAACATGTATCAACTGAGATGGAGAAACAAAATGTGGTATGTCATACAATGAGATATTATTCAACAATGAAAAGGAATTACTAATACATGCCAAAACATGGATAAACCTCAAAAACATGATAAGTGAAAGAAGCTGGTCCCAAAAGATCACATATCGTATGGTTCCATTTGTGTAAATTGTCTTGAATAGATAAATTTATAAAAACAGAAAGTACATTATTGGTTGTGTAAGGCCAGGGGAGTTGTGGGAACATGGGGAATGACTGATAATGAGTATGAGGTTTCTTTTGGGGGTAATAAACATGTTCTAAAGTTAGATTATGATGATAGTTGCATAACTGTAAATATACTAAAATCTTTAAATTGTACACTTTAAATGGGTGAACTTTATGGTATGTAAATTGTCTCGATCATTTTTTTTTTAAAGTAAAACTAACAAAGTGGGGAAGTAGAAGAGAGACAGAGAGGTGAGAAGAACAGAAGTGATAATACCCTTATCTTACATATCATGGGGTTAAGAGACGATGTTGAAAACTGGCAAAATAAGAAATGGAGGTTCAAATGAAAGTGTAAAGGTAACCGATAGAAAAACTAAAAAATAATTCATCAAAAATTGGGAAGAGGAGAAGAATGGAAGTGGAAGATATTAGTGAGCTAAGTCTTTGTCTTTCATATTACAGATAGTATATGTTATCTAAAGTTGGTAAAATAAAGACTAAAGACATATGTTGCATACTATTTAAAGTTTTAGCTGTAACCCCAATTATAAAACAAGGTAGCTGCCTCTGGGTAATGAAAATGAAATGGAGAGGAAGACTGTGACTTTTTATTAAAAGTCCTTTTTTACTATCTGTTGATTTGTTTTGTTTTGTTTTGTTTTGCATTACCATGGGCCTGTAGTGCAAAGCTTAAAACAAAAAGGAAAAAAAAAAGACTATAATTATAAAATTGGAAAATAAAGAAAAATATTTACATGGGTCCCAAAATATGCTTTTATGAAATTACATTTCACATATTTTCAATCCCCAGCTGTATCTTTGACTATTACAGGTCAAATTAAAACTTCTGCCGAGTCCAATTTCAAAATACCGCATTCTTCCATGAACTCTTTAACACTGCCACCTTGTGGCAGAAAATAGAAACTTTATTTGTGTAGAAATTATACATTTATTTATATAATTCACGTGGTTCAAAACTCAAAAAATTTTTAAAAACATTATGTGATAAAAAGTCCCTTCAACTCTGTCCTTCAGAAACCCAGTTCCTCTCCATAGAGAATACGATGTTTAGTTTCTTGTGTATATTCTTCCAGAAATATTTTAAGCATATTTAAGCAAATGTGTATGTGTATATATATTTTAACACAAATAATAAGAATGTTATACAGTTATGTATTTAGCTTTTTCCAGTCTTTTAATATTTTAGATATTTCTCTATATCCATACACAAATAGTCTCCCTTAATTTGATTAGTAGGTGTAAAATATCCCACTATGTCAATGTTAATTATTTAATCAGCCCTTTTTTGATGGTTAATTATAATCTTTTGATTTTTCAAGTGATGTTAAAATAAATAAATTTATTTGTATGCCATTTCTCATATTTTGGGAAGAGTGCCTATATTTATAATTTTGAGAGATTTGGTCAAATTTCCTTCCACTGAGTTTGGACTAGTTTGTACTCCAAACAGCAAGACATGAGCATACTGTTGCCTACTCTGAAGATGACACATGATGTGTTATTTTGACCCTCCTGATCTTTAACAGTCTAGACAACAAATTGTTTCATGCAGTATTAATTTTAATTTCACTTATTATGAGGGAGGCTGAGTACATTTTCATATGTTTAAGAGCCTGTATTAGTTTGCTGTAACAAAGTACCACTGAGTGGGTAGCTTAAACAACAGAACTTTGTTGTCTCACAGTTCTGGAAGCTAGAAGTCTGAGATCAAGATGTCAACAGGGTTGGTTCCTTCTGAGGTCTAGGAGAAGTATCTGCTTCATGCTTCTCCACTAGCTTCTGATGAGTTGCTGGCAATCTTTGGCATTCCTTGGCTTGAAGAAGCTTATCGCTGTCTTCATTTTCACATGGTGTGCATGTCTGGGTACATATTCTTTTTGTAAGGATGCTAGTAGTATTGGATTACGATCAAGATATAGCACTTCTCCATCACTCTTGGAATTTCTTTTGTGCCCCTTTATAGTCACTCTCCCCATCCTAGTCATAGGTAACCACTGGCCAGTGTTTTATCTTTATGGTTTTGCCTATTCCAAATTGTCATACCTGGAATCAGCTAGTATAAAGCATTTGAATCTGGCTTTCAACAGGCATAGTGCATTTGAAGTTTATTCACGTGGTTATATCAGTTTCTTTTTATTGATGACTAATAATCCATTGTATGGTTGTACTAGCTTATCCACTCCCCAGGTGAAGAAACTTTGGGGTTGTTTCCACTATTGGGCAATTATGAATAATGCAGTTGTAAACATTCACATGCAGGTTTTTCTGTGAATGAAGTTTTCATTTCATTTGAGTAAATACCTAGGAGTGAAATTGCTCATTGTAGGGTAAAGTGTGTTTAACTTCATGAGAAACTGCCGAACTGTTTTCCAAAATGACGACCATCTCACCAGGAATGTGAGTTTCAATTGCTTTGCATCATCAGCATTTGGTGGTGTCAGTTTTTTTTTTTTTTTTAAGCCATTCTAATATTGGTGTGTAGTAGTATCTTGTAGTTTTATTTACATTTCTCTTGTTTAGTGATGTTGAATACCTTTGCATATATTTACTTGCTATCCACATATCATCTTTCATGAAGTGTCTGTGCAAATTTTTGCTCATTTTAAAGTGGGTTGTTTTCTTATTTTTGAGAGTTTATGTATTTGGAGATTACACTGATTTCCTGTAGTAGCATTCAAAGCTTTCTGCACTTTGACACATTTCTTTTAAATTTATTGTTTGGATAAATTTCTACTGCAAATACATTTTCCTTAGGTCTACTATATGATACACACATGCTGTGGAAGTGGCCTGTTGGAGCTGCTGTCCAGCAGTGGCCGTGTGGCATGGTCTGATGACACAGAAGCTGCTCCCAAGGATCACTGGGCTCTAGTGGTGAATAATAAAAATGGAAGACTGGCATCCAGAAGTGTCTTCTTGCCACAGTAGTCTCGAGTTACTCTAATGCTCTCTATTGAAAAAAGCCTAAGATCGTGCCAGCTGGTAATGGAAAAATATTTACACTGCCCAGCTCCAGTATCACAAAGTAGGGCAAAGGTGCATTTGTTGCTGAAAGACAATTGATAATGGATATACACCTCTAATTATTTTTTAGGCCATTCCCTCTTCTTTATATCTACTATGTACTGTCCTATTCAGGACTCCCTTTTCCCATGCCCAATTGCTCTAAAAGCTTTCTAACTAATCTTCCTGCCTCTATTCTTGTCCCCCTGAAATCCATATTCAGCAGGGTTGAGAGTGACTCATTTAAAAGTCCAAATTTGACAATGACACTTTCCCACTTAAAATCCCTAAGTCTCTCCTCCCAAGTAAAACATATTATGTATTGCTTGTTCTGGTCTCATCTCACCACTTTCTGATATAAACTTTTAGATTAAAAATGAATCCGTTCTTTTTCCTTCCTGTCTTTGACATTGCTCATAGAGGAAGGTTCTTGTCTCTCATTCATTTGGCTAAGTTCTGAGTCAGTCAGGAGGTCCTACTTCCTCCAAGAAGCCTTCCCTGACAACTCCCCTCTCCCAGGACCAGATTAAGTATCTCTCCTCTTTGCTCCCATCAATCCATTTATTTCTTCATCTAAGGAATATTTGTGTTCTATGTTCCAGGCAATGTGCTACATAGTTCTTGCTATAGTCTAGTGATACATGAATCTTAATTGTGAGCTTCGTGCTCTAAAGAATAGAATTCTATGAGAGCTTTCAGTAAAAGAATTTGACTTAAGCAGTTAAGTGCAGGCTTCCCTTAAAGAGTTATGCTTAAGCTGAGGAATGAATAAAAAAAGGGAAAAAGGAGATTGTAGCAGAGAGAACAAAGTCAAAGGCTTCATGAGAGGAGCTGCTGAAAAGCCAGTGCAGTTGAATCACAGAGAAGAGTGGGGTGTGTGTGAATGAAAAATAGCTAGAGAAATAGGCATGGGCCAGAAAATCAAAGGCATGGCCATATTAATGATTTTGGCTCAAATCAAGGACATTTGAATACAAACTAGACACTTGCTATTAAGGAATGATTAATTTTTTAAAGAGGTGATAATAGTACTGTGGTTATGCTTTTAAAAAGTCAATTTTCTAGAGATACATTATGAAACCTCTAGGATTTGCTTTCAAATAATCCAAGGGAAATGGGAAAGGTGGGTGGGCCAGAGAAGAAACCAGACTGACCATGTACTGATGTTGAAAATGGGTGATTAGTACATGAAGATTATTTTATTCTAATTTTGCATAAGCTTGAAATTTCCAATAACTTAATGAAGAGAACAAAAGACGTTAATTTTTATTCTAAGAGCAGCAAGAAGATATAAAGTGTTCTAAGTAACAATGTTGGTGCACTCAGATTTGATTTTTAATGCTGAAATCAGATTGGAAGGTTGCCAGGATGTTTGAGGGAGACCCTTTTAGTACACTTTTGCAATGGTTCAAGAGATGATGCTTGGACTAAGGAGTAGAAATGGAAATAAGGGAAAAGATGTAAGAACCATTTTGAAGAACTTTAGAGTGAGGGGAGCCGATATTCACTGAGATACAGAACAATCAAGAGGACATGTTTGGGGATGAGAGGAAGATCATAGCCTTAGTCTTGGACAAGTCGAATTGTGGTTGCCTTTCAGACATTTATGTGGAAATTGCAAGAAGACAGTATGGAGATTTTGGAGAAAGCTGATACTAAATTGGGGATCAGTGGCATGTCACAGATGATCACTGAAGTGTGGTCATTGTTATCTTTGCATAGAGAGTTGTGTGAGAAGAGAACCTTGGGCTGAGAACTAAATCCCTTAAACATTTAATGACCAGAAAGAATGATGTGCTAGAAGGGAGATAAAATGCTGGGGATGGGGGGAGGAGGGGCAGGAGAGATGGAAAAGAGGAAAAACAATGTGATGCTCTGAAAATCTAGAAGGGAGTGGTCAAGATAATAAAAATTGTCCATTTACTGACATCTAGACATTGATGATTTTTCAAGGGCTTTATGGAGAGATGGGGACAATGATATTATAATAGTTTGAGAAGTGGATGAGACTTGAGCCATTGGAGACTACACTTCTTGCAAGAATTTTGGCTGTGATTGTAAGGAGGATGGGGCAGTAGCCAAAGGTGTGTTGCACTTTTTAAGATGAGAAATACTTGAGCATGTTTAAATATTAATGAGAAGGATCACATTGAAGAGGAATAGTTGAATATAAAGGAGAAAAAAGCCATAATTCATAGTGTGAGATTCCTGAAAGAGATAGGACTCAAGACAATGGGACTGCCTTAGCTATGAGGAAGAAGTGGGTAACATATAAATGGGTTTTTAAGTTGGGATTGAGCTAAATTCCTCTCATATAGTTTTTTTTTTTTTGCCACTTCCCCCCATTAGAACTGGAATCTACTAAGAATTAGGGGGCAGCAGGGAGTTGGGGGCTTGAAAATAAATTGAAGTCTGAATAGTTGAAGAAAGTTTGAAGTTGGAGAAAATGAATTTAGAGATAGTAAATTTTTGTGTGCTCCAACAAAAGCTCCGATGCATTCCCAACAGTGTGTTCTACCAAAGGTATCACGTGCATTTATTGTACTTACTGCTTCTTATTAATCCATTTATGACCATGTCTCTCCCAGTAAACTAAATGCAGAGCAAGTGCTACATTTTAATTGCCTTTGTATCCTTAGATCCAGATTTAATGTCTTACCCAATGTGGGGTCTCAGATATTTGTCAAATGTAAACTAAATGAATCTTCTGTCTTTATTTGCAGAAGTTAAAGGGAATTTCCCTTGGCTGTTGTGAGTGTTTATTATTTACTTAGGATTAGTCTAAGTGCTTTACATAAATTAACTCATTTCAGCCATAAAATAACCCACTGAGGTAGACTATTTTCCATTTTCCAGATGAAGAAACAAGCACAGAGCTAAAATAACTTTACAAGGTCCCACAGGAGTTAAGTAGCAGAGCTAGGATTTGAAGCCCGATAATTTATCAAAGGGACCACTGTATGAATTTGTACCCAATGCCTCTGCAACAGCAGCAAAAGAAGGGGTAACACCCTGGTGATTATCATAAGTATTTAGATTGGTACTAGATAAAACTGGGAGTTCCTTGTGCTGCTCCTAATTATTTCTAGCAACTAAAAATTTGTATAATTGCCATTTAGGCACAAGAAAGCTTATGTAATTATGTAATTATTTTAACCAATGAACACTGACTACAACATCATAACCAAAGTACTCTAATAATTTCATACTATAGACTAAAACAGCAACCGCTTACCTTTAAGTTTTAGATATTTTTTTATAAAAATATCTGCTATTGTGATGTACTTATTTCAATAAATAACATTTCAAAAACTAATTGCATCAACAGTATCATATTACTGCTGCTTCACTGAATACAAAATTGGTACTTGAAAAACATGAAGGCCAATTCCAATATCTTATGGGTGTCAGATATCCAGATCTGACATGGGGTATAATGAGAAGAAAAGTTAATAAATGAACATTCATCTGGCAAGGGATAAAGTGTCTTCCCTTCCTATAGAAAACATTCGAAACCACAGAGGCAATGAGCCAAATTAAAAAGTTCCAAATTGAAGACTTTTTAGAAGTAGTCACTACAACCAGTTCATCTGAGAAGTTGCATCATTGTTATTGCAAACCTTTATTGAGTGCCCACAGAACTCATGGCACCTTCGTGGGGTTTACAGAGCTTTGCTTATTTGCTGACCTTGCCCTTAAGGAGCTTACAATCTAGCAAAAAGTTGGAGAAATGCAGATGTGATAGAGCAATGACTGAACAGACTCTACAGGCAATTTTCCCATAAAACACATACTGCAGAATGAATGTTAATGGGGATGGCAGGGTAGTAGACACCACTGGATATATTCAGCTTCCTGAAGGAGATAGATCTGGAATACTCAAGGGACTTAGAAAAGAACTGGGAAAACCAAGATGCAAAAAAGACAACTTTCTATCTGCTGCCTCTACCTTTCCTTTCTCTACAGTCAGAGAAAATTGCAAAATGAGGAATATGGGGATAGAGATAACAGGGAAACAGAAACTTTTCAGTACTCTTTAGCACCTGTAATCACCAGTTGACTTAGTCTGGAACAAAGTTACTATTTTAGGCAACTTAACAGCTGTCATATAACCACCCTAAGTGAGTTCAAAGGAAAAAATAAGAGGTAAAACCCAGTTTCTCTGCATCAATTATGTAGTTACATAGATGGGGCACCTTGAAGACTGCACTGGGAGCTACTAGACTTGAAGCAGAATGTAACTTTATGGAGGGAGCATATTGGTAAGTACAAAGGGAAATGGTTAGAGGTAGAAAATACTCATATTAAGTTAAGTCTTACACTAATGAGTTGAATAGGGGAACATCCCTGAGAAACAAGAGCAGCACAGTACCATGAAGGAAAGAATAAGGTTATGCTGACTTGTGCTCAGTCCCATAAATATGAGCCAAAATATGGAGGTATTTTTTTAAAGGAGAAATATTCTCCTACGCCAAGTCCGAGAGTTGGATATTAGCATTGATAGTACCTCAAAAGAGTAAAAAAGGTGACTATGTACAAAGGATGGGGGAAAGGTGACTCATAAGGTTCAAAAATCAGAGGAATGGAGGGGACAGGACGCCGAATCATCTGCAAGGGAGGTAACTGGAGATTGACAATACCAAAAAAAGCATATAGATTTAAGCAGATTATTAGGTATTTTAAACAGTTCTTTGAATAAAAATAGATGAAATCTTGGGTAAAGTTAGTAATAAGGAATATCTAGCTATACAAATCAGAGGTAAAATAGGATCGGGAAAGTAGGATTCACGCTTGAAGAAAAACAAAAAAAAATAAGTGGAAAAGGTTATAAAAATTTTCTTCACAAAGAATAAAACAGAAGAACTGATAGTCTGGAAAAGCTAAGTAATCTGGGGCAAGAAGTGTATGTAGAGCACAAAAGATACAAATTTGTGGAGAAAAGGTAGGAATTGGAACAAAAACATAAGTGATAAGGGAGTAAGTAGTGCAGTCCTCTGGTGAGAGGTATTTACTTTTCTTCACACTCAGCTGCTCTGTATGCAAATTAACAGTTGTCAATTTTATAAACAGTACAGTTTGAAATGGACATTCTGAACCAAATTTGTCATCTAAAGGGCCTGAATTTAAAAAAAAATCAAAATTAATAGAACTGTTAAGTGTCAGGGAAATATGCTTCTGATCACACTGGAATACAGGCTTTACAATTTTCATCTGCCTTTAGATAATTCAGATTACAGTAAGACTATCAATGTGCGCCTGGTTTTATTTAAAGGCATCTATGCACAACTTTTATTACTTTTATTGCATTTTTAAAAAGCATATAGACTTTATTGTGGTTAGTTATTGAAAAGAAAATTTTCTCCTTGACATTTAAAGCTCAAAATGTCAAGTTAGGCATGGATTTGCTAATACAGTGTTTGGGACTATTGGAACATATGCCTGGGCAAAATTTTCGCTCCTACTCATATTAGGTGAAATCTAATGAATTTGCCAATGAGTAAAATAATCAAGAAGTAAAAATGGTACAAAAACTTATCAGATAGTAAACAATGGATTCTACTTAAGCTTTTATACTTAATGAGGTAAATCCGCCAAACCTCAGAAGTTAACAGTAACTGCTTTTGATTCAAGTTATATTGGCCTGTTCATTGTTCACATTCTGATTGATGATTCAATTTCGAAAACTCAAAGACATCAAATACAGGCATACCTCATCTTATTGCATTCTGCTTTATTGCACATTGCAGATGTTGTTTTTTACATATTGAAGGTAAGACCCTCCGCCAGATTATGACTTGCTGAAGGCTCAGAGGATGGTTAGCATTTCCTAGCAAAATATTTTTAAATTAAGATAGGTACATTTTTAGACATGACTACTGTATACTACTTATAGTATAAAACATAACTTTCACATGTAGTGAGAAACCAAGAAATTAGTGACTCACTATATTGTGTTTTATTGCAGTGGTCTAGAACTGAACCCTGCAATGAGGTATGCCTGTAATATCAAAACTCTTAGCCGTTTGTTAGCGATTCCTCAAAATACAGATAAGTTGTGTAAACACTTTTTGCATTGGTTCACAAATTTAAATGAGTTGTTTTAGAACAGCAACTGGAAGCACAGGTTCCAATGGTATGGAAGCTGCGATCTGGGTCTTATCTGGCCCTTAGTAGCTATGTGATCTCAGACAAGTTACCTCTGGACAATTTTATGTGAAGGGATTTGTACAGATCATTCATTCATGCCTGAAATTCACAGACTCCTGTAGATCCCCTAAGGGGAGAAGCTGGTCCAGAGTTTTCATTAGATTCTCATAGGTAATGGCCTTGATCCAAAAATAAACTTGAAATATATTAAGTGATCACTTTGTAAATTGTTCCAGGTCTAAATACTGATATTCCCTTGTGATAGGCGGAACTCTAAGACTCCCAAGATTCCCTGATGTACATATACAAACCCCTTCCCTCAAGTGTGGGCAGGATCTACAAATACAATAGATATCACCTTGCAATTAGGTTCCAGCATAGGGCAGAGGGGAAGGGATTGTGCAGGTGTAATTAAGGTACTAATCAGTTTGGCTTTGACTTAATCAATAGGGAGATTACTCTTGGGGAGCCTGACTTAATCAAGCAAGCCCTTTAGAAGAGGGTTTACAGACTTCTCTGAGATCAGAGATTCTCCAGCAAACTGAAGAAGCAAACTGCCATGAATTCTACAGCCACAAGGAAATAGATTCTGCCACAGGAGCACGGAAGAGGACCCCAGCTCAGGTGAGCTCTGGCAGAAACCCTGACTGCAGCCTTGTTGAGATCCTGAGCCACAGGGACCTAGTTAAGTTGTACCGACTCTTGACACACAAAATTGTAAAATAATAAATATGTTGTTTTAAGCTGTAAGTTTGTGGTAATTTGTTGTAGAGCAACAGAAGATACATCACTTCTCTTTAAAGCCAAAGCTTATCTAAATTTCTTTTTTCTTGAGGGAACTGAGGCAATGGAGAATCCACATAGGGTGCTCCACAAACGTACAGTAATGTTACAATAAACTCAGTCATTTTACAAAGAAACACAAAAATCTATAAATTGTAGTCGCTGAGGTAAGGCTAAACTAAATGTTAAAAAATCTTCCAGATGTATTTTTAATGATTAATCAATAGCTTCAATTATAGGAATACTCTGGGTTTGGTTCAGAGTAATGAAGAAAGTACTAAATCTACCATGATACACAATAGAAAGGAAAAAAAAAATCTTAAACATATATTTTAGACTAGAGCTAGTCATACACCTGTAATATAACAATCTTATTTTTATAGCACTTGAGGACTCAGTGCTCCAAAAAGGCAGTTCAAGATATGAGAAGCCATGAACATTAAACTTACTGAAGGCTTATTATTCCATTTTTTCCCTCATCACATATAATGCTCTATGTTAAAAATTTCATACACAGAAAAGTCCTTTTTAGAATTCTATTAGACTATCAAAAGTCCTTTATGAGACCAGGGGTAGAAAGGAAATTATTTAGACCATCAGGTAGCCCTTGTACTCAGACCTTAATATCAAGAATTAGTATGTATGTAAGGGTAATTATTCTTTAAAATCATTTGGCCTACTACTTCATTAGCTTACTCTGAACCAAATTTTTGTTTACTAAGAAACAAATTATGCAAAGTATTGTCATGTTCACCGTGTGGTAACTTAAGCCTTCTATAAAACCCATGCTTTGTGTGCAATCTGTATTTGGAGCCATATGTTGAAGTTACAGTATATACTCAAAATATAGCTCGAGTTGTCTATATTAGTCCATTTTGGTGGAAGAATGAAGAGAGGTCAAAACCTTGGTTTGGACTGGGAGAAAGCAGAAGCACAGATGGTGTCACCTGAACAAATTCAGTGGGTTAGAATATTAGTTCTATGTTGATATTACAGAATTTAAGAATTATCTTGTTATGTTGATTCTAGGTCAAAAACTTAAGAGAGATAAGCTAATATAATCCACTGAGTTATACTCTAACTTGACATTAATACGTATAAAAAAATCCAGACAGCACACACACACACACACCTCATGTAAAACATTGCTTTAAGTTTTAATGTTTATTTCCCCAAGACAGCCTAGCCTGCACTCTACTTGGATAAATTTTACAAGCTAGTTTTCTGCTGCTTCTAGTTTTAAACTTTAACCATGTTTTTGATGACAAGGAATGCTGCAAAAATACTCTAGTTCAACAAAGAGTTATGATCACAAAATAATTTTTATCCATTCTACAGTGTTTCAGAATTACCAGTTGATTTTTAAACACAAAGTAGATATAGATGCTAATGGTGGCTAATCTGGTATGTTTCTTATAGCAAACTGTTGTTCATGCAACACTTGTGCTCAAAGGGGAAGGCACAGGATTTCCTACAATGAGCCACCTTATAAAGAGTTCTTTTTGTACAAATTAATTTATGTCACATTTAATTTAGTGTGCATAACCTCAAAACTGAGGTATTATTCCAATTTATAAAAACCACTTGCATAACTTTTATGCAAGTTTTAAAAATACAAAGTTTTCTCCCTAAAGTGGCTCAAAATAGATTGTTCATGGCTGCCTACATCTAAGATAAAAAGATTCTAAAACAATTGAACAGATTAGGCATATTATTAAAGGTTCAAACCATTACTTGATTTGTACATCTATTCAAACCTCTTCATCGGTCTTTATTCAGCAGTACATATGCACCAAATTCCATTTTAGAAGTTTCCATATCATTTTCATAGAAAACAAAGTTTGAAAACAAATAACATTTAAACACAGCACGGTATTCTACCACAACTGAAACTCTTCTTCTTCTTTACAGGACTCAACAAAATCTAAAAATGAACTATGCTGTAGATTTACCTCATGCAAAGATCTTTATGTTATCTCTGAAAATGAAAAGGATGGCTTTTTAAAGCACATTTTACTGTTTTATACTATTATGGCAACTTGTGTACTGCAACACATTCTATTTTGAGGGAAATTTATGATTTTTTTCCATGCAAAAATCTACACAAATTAGTTTTGATGATATGGAAAGCTTTTCATAGCATCAAACATTCATCTGGTGCAAATGCACAGGGAAACCTTCCTGAAAAGTTTTCTGACTTGAGAAGCAACTAAAAAGCCATACTAGGTAAAGTAGATAAAAACTAAAAACAAACAAACAAAAAAAAAAAAAAGAAAAAAGAAAAAAAAACCTAAAAGAAAAAGAAAAAAAAGGAGGGGGATGGGAGAAGGGAAGGGGTAATAGAAAACACAGGCTGCAGAGTAAACCAATGTCTGCTGCTAAACCGGTCTTTGTTTTCGTGTCCAGTGTACATTAACACTTATGATCTCATTTTGATGATTTACTAGGTTATCAGCCCCCTGAAGGCGAATCAAGCTTGCATGCGTTCACATACAGCACCACAACCATACTCTCGTACACAGTCACTCCAGGACTAGGAGTCTGCTTCATGAGTGAAGAGCCCTAGATTTGAAAGATGAACCTGGCTCCCTATCACTGAGCCAGACATTCATTCAACATTGTCCATTCACACACTGCTTCATAGCAAGGCCTTGGCTCACTTATATGGGCATCTTATTCTCTTTTATGCTTACAAGGCTTGAAGATGACAGTACTGCATTTTACTCTCAATTGATATAGAGTAAGTCAATCAATGTTCCTTCTCAGGCACTGAAGATCTGTGACCTGTAGCCCTTTTTACTTTGAACAACCTAAATAAGCATTCATGTAAAGTTTTCGTTACATTTTGCCACTCATTCTCATTCGCACCCACTCGCCATCTTGACCTCATTTGGGCCTTTTCTGTGATTCCAAATGAAATCTTCACATTTTCTTTCCCGATTTAATGCAGCAGCAGATCCCATGAGCCAAGCTTGATGGATCAACCTTTTTATATATATGTATATATATATATCTCAGTGCTGCATTGTACCTAACTTCCACAACATTTTTCTAAAACTGGAACCCTTCTGTTGGTACGTTGGCAGATGAATTGAAACCAAATGTTCCACCTTGTATTGCCTCTGGAACAAGGCTAGGATCTTCATCAATCTAAGGGGGAGAAAAAAAGATGATTAGTTTTGAAGTATACATAAATAGCATTATAGTAATATCCTATTTTCCCCTAAAAAAGTATGAGAGAGGTAATGAATGCCAACACTGTCCTACCATCCCTTTAGAAAGCTGAAATATTTTGTAAAGGCTTCTTCTTAAGGCCACCGAAATGAGAGGAAACAATATGGATATTTTCCAAAAAAATGAAACAGAAATAATAAATTGGAGATGGGTCTCCATCTTAAACTGAGAGGATGCTCACTATAATTTCCCTTGTACCTGGGCAAATAAAGTTGATGACATTAATAAAATTAATGCTACCACTTTTAAATTGTAATCTTTGGTTAATTTTAAAATAGCAATTGAAGACAAATGACATTTGGGTTTAAAATAGTAAAATAGCTCTGTAACAATGGATAAATAATATCCTATATGTTTTATTTCTACAGGTTCTTTTTGGAAATATCATAAAATTATGAGCCTACAGTGTAGTTCCTATAAATATGTGCATCATCTGAATTATTCTTTTCACAATGTTAGAGAATAACAAAGAACTGCATGTTGATGTATTAGAAATCATAAGGCCTTGTATATATGTAATTGTAAATTACGACTTCCAAAAATCCAACTTTTAAGATGTGTGATAAAAGCCACCCTGAAAAAATATGCTTTTTCTAAATTTTATTTGATTTATCTGCATTATATTCTAAATAAGACTTGATTATCTAACGGACTTGATAATCTAGATAACTTGACCTTCTCTAAGACTCAACAATTTTCCAGTATAGTCATGTGCTGCTTAACGACGGGGATATGTTCTGAGAAATGCGTTGTTAGGTGATTTCATCATTGTGTGAACATCAAAGAGTACACTTAAACAAACCTAGATGATATAACTCACTACTGTAATTGTATGTGCTTTGCTTTTATAAGACTGGTGGTGCTGTAGGTTTGTTTACACTAGCATCACCACAAACACCTGAGTAATGAATGCATTGTGGTACAATGTTGTGATGGCTTTGTTGTCACTAGGCAATAGGAATTTTTCAGCTCTATCATTATGTTATAGGACCAGGTTCGTATATGTGGTCCATTGCTGACTGAAATGTCATTATGTGGCATGTAAATCGTATTTTGTCAGGTTAATGTTTGAACAATACATGCTTAACAAAATGTGTAATGATATTCCATTTTTTTTTTTTTTTTTGATAATGTGGAAAAGTTTGTGGTATAAGACTTATTCTTTAAAGAGTTGAGAAAATCATTTAAGAAATTTACTGGTAGCTGTATTTAATGATTAAAATTTTCTGAGGAATAACTGCTTTAATTTTAAATTAACTTTTCCAAAGAGGCAATACTAAAAATAAGTTAATGCTTTAATTTCAACTACCATATACTGACAACCTGAAGATACTTTTGTACACTATTCCTTATGTTATATAGTAACTTATATTTCTTGATGATTTATTATTTTGATTTTATCTATCTATCTTCATATTTGTTTCTGGTCACCAACTAAAAATAACAGGATATAGTCAAATATTAACTATTGTCATAAAGGATTTATTATAGGATATACTAGTAACACCGTTTTGTTTATAAACATGTTATGCTATTAAAAATATAAAATGTAAGAACGATAAAGACAAGTTGAAAATAAAGCTTGACCTGTCCTGTGTCAAAAAAAATCCTTAACTTTTTTGCCATTAGAGTTAGTACTCCTCTGAATGCCCCGAGACTCTAAAGTATTAAAATAACTGTTTATGAAATAAGTGACAATTCTGTCATATCTATTTTAATTCTATTCCCTCCAAAAATATATACATGTATGTCCTAGCTTACTATATTATTTCATCCAGACTTAAGTTTATACATAAGATCAAGAAAACTAGAAAGTTATTAAATACATCATCTGAAGAGAAGAACTGATCAATGATCTCATAGGCCAATTTGTAGATGTCTTCATTTTCATGATTTTGAAGTTGTTCAATTTTCTCCAGTCCTGCAAGAGATTTTATGAAGTGAAACAACGATAGTATTTAAAAAGTAGTGACAAAAAAGTTATAATCTTGGAACTAAATAATACAATTTTTGAACTGCAAATCTACAATTTTGGGGAATCTACTAAAAAGGTGAATCTTAAAATAAAAAGATTTTATGCACAGATATAGCATATTTAACTTAAAAAATTTAACAACCTGAGTGGTTTAAATGCATATAAATGATTAAGTTAGCAATAGGACATGTATCTATTCAGCAGAATACTATATACAACCAATGTTTATAAGGATTAATAACATGTAAAATTGCTCTTTGTTAAAAGCAGATTGTTTCTTTCTAGTATCTGCCAAGTTTTTCTAGTCAGGATGTATGAAAAAAATTTAAAATACTGGTGATCAATATATACAAATGTTAAGACATATGTTAAGAATAATGTAAAATGATTAAGATCACAGTATTTCAGGAGAAAATAAAATTTCCCTGTAAGCATTAATGAGTTTATTAAATCATAGGCAAAAACACAAGAAACATAAACTTAACCTGTTGATATGCAAATTAGATCTTGCTTTGCTTTTTTTAGGACTAATAATTTTAAGGTCTCTGAAATAAAGTGAAATTGCCCTTTCATGAATGTTCCTCCTCTATTCCTTAAATGGCAGAAGTTGTTTTGGGCTCATTTCTCACTCTATACACTCTACTTATTGGGCCCTTCGATTAAAAAATTTAGCTGCTAATGTAGGCCGAGGACTGCTCGTCTACAGCTTCAGATGTATAAAATTTAAATGTCTATATGATAATTCTACCAGGATGTGAAATTCTACCAGGTACCTAAAACTAGAACTGTCCAGAACACAATTTGCTATTTGCCTTTACTCAAAATGATTTTTCTTCTCTATGCTTACTTGGTGATAACAACAATTTGAAATCTGAGAGAAAACCTAAGTTCCCCTTTCCCTCAATACTCTACAATCAAATCTCAAAAACTTCAGTCTATCCATTTCTTGAATCTTGTGATCTCCCCTTTGTCTCTATCATCAGTGCCTTCATTTACTGTGGTCCAACCACTATATACTTTAACTAGTTTCCTGCCTCCTGTCTCCTGTGAGTCCCATTCCTCTGATATTCATGCTCCATCTAAACATACTAATGGCTTACCAAATAAAATCCTGCAGTGGCTTCTCATACCCTATGGCAGAATCCATTGGGAAGCTTATAAGATATAGATTTCTGGGCCTCGCCTCTAGTGAGTTAGGCAACGTTCAAGATCTATATTTTAATTTTAATATGTAAAAATAAAAATTTCATAATTAAAATGTTCACGTGATTAAAAAAGTAAACTATTTTTAACTTTTAAAAAATTTTTCTGGTACTCACTATCTAATTAGTTCTCTAACACTATTCTCCATCTTCTGTTCTTAACTTAGTTACACATTATTTTTTTGTTATTCCATGTCATTTTAATAACTTTAAAAATACTTATTTCTTACTTATTTTCAAGCCTCTGAACTCCTCCACCAAGTAAGTTGAAGATGTGGTTCTCCTACTCTTATTGTTACCTCTCCCTTCATTATTTCTCAACTTTTCTCAGAAATACCTTTACTTTTATGCTTAGCTGGGTTGATAACATTTACATTTTGTCCCACAGCCACATTACATGTATTTGTTAATTCTAGAAAGCTAATAAGACGTGTTGTTTACATTCCAGGTGGCTCTGGTACATAGCCAGATTTGGGAACTACTGCCCTATAGAATAAAGTATTTGCTGTGCAACAGAGCTCATAAGACTGCAGGAGCCTGCTTATTGTCTATGTCTTAAGCTTCATCTTTTGGCAGTTTCTACACCATACTTTGTGATTCAGCAACACTGAACTGCTTATAATTTGCTGAATGCTATTTCTCACCTCAGACTTTGCTCATGGTGTTATCTCTGCCTGGAACACCTTTCATCCCTTTTTACTTTATTAATCCTTATTCATCTCTCAAAATCCAGCTCAGGTGTCACTTCCTGCTTCTTCCAGGATGGATTAGGTATTTCATTTTGTTGTATATTTCTATTAGGGTAATTAGCACATTAAATCAGTTCATATTTATCTCCATGACTAGACTACATGTCTTGTGGGCAGAACTGTGTCTTGTTTACCACATCTTCCAAGTACCTTAGAGTACAGCGCCTATTCTATATGGAAGAACTGTGTCTTGTTTACCACATTTTCCAAGTACCTTAGAGTACAGTGCCTATTCTATATGGCAGCAATTCAGTTACCTAAGCATATGCAAGAAGCTGAGCAGAACTGTAAATATAGAACATAGTGTTTACTTTATTCTGTTACTTGATTATCTAAGACAGAAAAATACAGAAGTGCTATATTAGTCAGAAAATAAAAGTAGTTAAAAAAGCATTAAAATGTGTAATAATAGCTTATGATAAACTTACCTCCACATTCTTCTATAAGATTGGCTATGGTTTCTGCCTCATCTTCAGCCATTTTTAATATATTACTTAATCCATCGAGTACCACTTGTACAACTTGTGCATCTTTTACAGTCAGCAAGTTGCAAAAAGGTGGAATAACATTTTGTTGGATTAGGTAGGCCACCTGAAGAACAAAAACACTATGATATAATAAAGGTAAGTGAACGCTGTGTATCATATTATTTCACTGGAAAAATTCTGACTTTAAAATTTTGAGCATGAAATATGACCTCATCTCTCACATGCTGTTAGACTATACTAACCCAACTCTCATTTCTTTTTCATGAAATTTATTTATCTTGAACTTAGAAGAAAAAATAAAGTTGAAAATGAATAACTCAACTTTATAGGAAACATTTCTTTGCCACAAGGAGTACTACTTTCAAAGATCCTTTCCTCTTTAATATTAAGAAATTAAAAAATTAGTTAAGAGGCTGGATGGTATTTTAAAAAACTAATTTTTCAATGTGAGTACATCCATTAGCTCTTTAGTAGCCTCATATTCCTGGCCACCTTCAATTGGTTAGGTAATATTTTCATAATATTTTTCTATCATTTTTTTATTTTGTTATTTTCATGTATTATATTTATAGTCTGCTTTTTATCTGTAATTAAGTGGATTCAATGCTCACCATCAGTCAACAGGTTATTTGTGACAACTGTCAGTTTATTGTTTATCAGTTCCAAATTTATCTTTTTAAACTACCTGCGAAACATACCTGGGACCTTTAAAACTCATTTTCTTTTGCCAGTTGACACAATGTCACTTGCCCAACTCAAGAGTGAATGCCTCTTTAAATTTTATGCCCTAGGCACCACACATTCCTCACTCTAGCTCCAAGTCTTTTTGTTGAGTTTAGTCTCTACACAGGGCCTGGTAAATTTTGTTGTTCATTTGTTAGGAGAATCTGTGAGCCAGTTTCATTCTGCTCAATTCACCTAAAAAGTCCTGTTTTTTTTCTTAATACTGTTAAAGGAAAAAACAAAAACAAAAACAAAAAACAACCCTGACTACAAGTGCTTCAATATTACAATGGATTAGAAAATTCCTGTAGGCCAAGTTGAAAAGAGAACACTTGTATTTCATTTATGTAATATAACTCAAAGAAGTCAAGGTGACACTTTCTTCTGAAAAAAAATTACAGAATGTCTGTTGCTATTATTTTAAATTATGTTTTACTAAAACCTAAATCTTCAATCACCTATACTGTTATTTTACCAGTTTTGAGAAATAAATAAAAGCTGAACTTACTTGATCTTTCCTTCCACTAATTGTTAAGTTACTTATGGCCCAAGCAGCTTCTTTCTGAGTGCCAAAATCCCCCTGTAAAAGCAAAGCAAAGGAAATAAACTGCAATATAAGATAAATGGGAAAAATGTTTTCTGAAATGATTTTTCAACTGCTTTTCCCCTCAAGTTTACTTCTAGCCTTTCTATATGCACACATAATTTTTATTTATTAAGATAAGTCTTTGGACCCAATTTATCCTCAACAAAAGGCACTTGTTTTTGTAAAGTCTGCTAGCACCAAATTGATTGATATGTATTAATGTTCAATAATATCAGATTAATGGAAGTCAGGGATAAAATAAAATTAGTAAAAAAACAATGAGAAAATGTACAATTTCACTTTAATCAAAGAAATATCAAGTTAAAATATTCTTTTAAACATATAAGCTTTAAAAATGATAATGCCCTCAATTAAGACTTTGATAAAACACTATCTCATATATTGCTTTTCAAGTACAAATTGAAAAATATATTTAAACATCATTTAAAAAGTCATTTGTATGATTTAGTAATCTCACCTTTGAGAACTTATCAATAATTTAAAACAAAGTAATATTATGTTTCTATCATATAATGTCTTAGTAGCACTTAATAGTTAAAAAGTAAAAGCAACTCAAATTCTCAACAGGGAATAATTGACTAATTACAGTAAATCTACTGAATGAAATAATAACCAGTTATTAAATATTAAGAAGACTAGCAACTTGGAAAAATGCTTATGATATACTGAGAAAAAAAATGTATGCAAATAGGAATGAAAATTAAAACTGCAGGTGAAGTATCTACTCATCAAATCCAAATATCTGTCAGTAAGGTTGGTAAGAGTACAAAATGGTACAGCCCTTTTTTAAAATTAAAATTACTAGGGCAACACTGTTTAATAATATCAAACAGGCTTCAAGTATACAATTCGATAATATATCATATGTATATTGTGTTGTGATCACCGCCTAAAGTTAAATTTCCTTCTGCCACCAAATATTTGACCCCTTTTACCTCTACCTCCCTCTGCTCCCTGGCACAATCTTTATAGAGGGGAATGGGCATTATATAGCAAAATTTACATATATGACTATCTGTAGATCTAGTAATTCCAAATATAACCTGGTAAAAAACATGGAAAAAACTTACAAACTATTCTTTAAAGTACTACTTAACAGCAAAACACTAGAAACATCTTAAATATCATAAAATAATAAATTGGTTGAATACATTATAGCACATCCATACAGTGGAGTACTATGCAGCTGTAACGGAAGTGAAAAAAAAAAAAAGAAAGAATAAGGGATCTCTCTACATGTGATCAGGATATATTTTTTAAAAAAATATTTTTAAAAAAGCAATGCAAGAAGAATATATGGAAGTCTACCTTCTGTGTAAGGAAGGGTGGGACTAGGTATGTACATAGGCATTTGCTTATACTTAAAGAATGGAAGAATAAACCAAAAACTAATAAAAATGATCATTTGTAAAGGAATGGAGACAACAGTGAGAAATGGACAGAAATATAAGTGAGTCCTCTGTGTCCATACCTAAAATAAGGTACATGGTTTTTACTTGGAAACCATATAAATGCTTTATATAACCAGAAACTAAATTAAAAAAAAAGCTAAAGTTATTTTCCCAAATAAAAAACAAATAATCTAACTGTATATCAAGTTGGTGGTTTAACCATTCATACAGGAATTATTTCAAGTGTCACATTATTTTTAAGTACATCACTGATGGAATATATGCCAAAGACAAAAACCCTCAAAGAAATCTCAGAAATGACAGAGTCATGTTACTGGCAATGTGGTCTTGTTATTTTGATAGATTTTATATTACATATCTCAATATATCCTCAATTTTTCTAGGAAGATTCCAGCACAAAAGAGATGAAAATATGATATCAAAGAAGTGAAAATAAAAACATGGTTATCATAAATAGCTGGTAATATCCAACAGCTTCCTTTCATTCATGATTTGTTTCTTACAAATTCTCATGTTCACATTACAATATATTTTTCACTTTCTAAAAAAAAAACTCACCTATTTTGTTCTCTCAGGCCTAGAAACAATGACAACTTTGATCATCCTTAGCACCTGAACTATGATCCTTAAATATCATTTGCTACAAGAACGAACACCTGGGAGAAATAGTTTACTCAAGATCTAGATCAGAAAATGTAAAAGATAAGCCTGGGAATCAAGTCATATCCAAAAGACAGGAAGCTCTCAAAAACTACTTGGGTAACATAAAAAAAAACAACCACAGATACCAAATTTAAGAGGTTCCCATTGGTCAAGGAACAACCCAAGTGTCAGAAAGAACTATAACAAACTAAAACTTATAAAAAAATATTAAAAAAATCCATAATTTCCTAATGACACTAAAAACTCTACCCTAGTCTCCTTTTGAGATTGTGATAATGAGCAAGAATTAAGCGTTAATCTTGCTTTTCCTATATGAAATATGTTTCTGTATAAACCAATAGTGGAAAGAAAAAGCTCCTGATTGAAGAATAATGGCTAATCCATAAAGAATAACAGAGTTAGAAAGTCGCCATTTTGTAGTAAAATAAGGGATCCAGGCAATGATCATCACTGAATGCCTAAAAACCATTAGAAAGATTGACGGGTAACTTTATAATAAGCAGCTGCAGTAGGCCGAGAACACCTGAGCTCACTCATCAATTTTAGTATCACTAGATATAGAACAGATATTACCTGTCTCCTGATGTGAATCATTAGGAAACACAGAGTAGTGCTTAAACATTCTTGCCTAAATCTTAAGCCTGATCTATCAGGTTATAGGAAAGTAGCTTCTACTACCAATGTATAGTAAACAAGGAGGAAAATAAGATAGATATTATCTATTTAATTACAGATCAGTATTCAGAAAAAACCCTCATGCTGTGATTGTGACATTTTAAATTGTCTCTTTCCCAAACATTAATGTATACATGAGATATGATACAGCATATGAATAAACAGCATATGAACAAACAGCATACTTGCTGTTTGATCTTGGGCAATTTATTTGTCTATACCAGTTTCTTCATCTGTAAAATGGGGATAATTTTTAACTCATAGTATTAAATGAGATAATATATTTAAAGTGCTCAGTATTAAATTATTGTATTAAATTATTGATATGCAAGCATGTATAATCAGTAGTATAATATGAATGTTTAAAAAATCCCAGGATAATGATAATTTTGGTAAAAGAAAGATACAGAGGAAGGGCCGGGGTTCCTGAAATGTTTTTTGTATATAAAAACTGCTGGGTTTGAAGAGTTTTAATAGTAATACCACTTTGCTGTAATATTCATGCAACTGTACAGATTCTAATTAAATAAATGAAGAGAATATAGTCACATAATTTGTTAAATTTAAACCCCTGTACTCTTACTCAGATACATACAAGATGATTTTTCTTACCTTATCCAAAAGGTGTATTATCATTGGGACAAGATTGGCATCAATTACTGCCTGAACCTGCTGCTGATTTCCTGCGGTGATGTTAGAGAGGAACCACACTGCTTCCTGTAGAACAAGATCCCTTCAATATTTCTCATTAAAAAACAAAATCTGCATCTGAACTGAAAAAAAACTCACGTTCACTACAATGTCCGAATGATTTATTATGGAATGAGTTCCCTAATAAAAGTTTTAGTAATCTCAACTCCTCTATGCCTTTTTCATATTTTCTTTGGACAAATTGCTAATGGCCCTAATCCAAGTTATAGAGAACTAATCCTTCTAGAAAATTCTTGAAAGCAATTTCTCAAACACTAAAACTCAAAAGAAGGTTGGCTGAATAAATAAATACTAAGGAGCCAATAAGCTGTAATACAAATTCTAAAACTACTGTAAGCAAGATTCAGCATCCCTTCACATAATGTTTTATTTTCTATTATATTCTGATCAAGAGTCTTAACCAAAGCAGCTAAATCTCAATATGATAACTGAGATATGAAAAATGAAAGTGTATTGTTTAAATATACTTATTTGTAATTGTCATTTGCTGCACCACTTCTCTCAAGAGCTAAAGCAGAACCAGATGTTTGATTGCTTTATTGGTCTACCTTAATGATCTTTTAATGCTACCCTTTTCACCACAATGGTGCTATTTTCGCCAAGACGTTTACAAGTCTTTTACAAGTTTCATAGATAATAAATGTACACTGAAACCAGTTAGCATAAAATAAAGCAAAATATCTACTTAACATCCTATGTAGAACTTTACTATAATTTACCAAACTTAATAAATTGAAACATTTTCTCCATTTTAAGAAACTAGTAAAGCAAATTTTACTCCAAAAACTTAGTATTAGCTAGTGTGCAGTAGGCTCTTTTGGATCAGATCACAGGACCACATTTAATGAACCTGTTAGAGATTTTAGGGTGCCAGGCTACTTTGGTGAGCTGTTCTTGGGTTATAATCATTGGCAATGTTGTAATCAACAACCCATGTATTTCTACAACAGCCTCAGATGCACTCCAATATCAGCATCACCAGTCAGTGCCCCCTTTCCATAGCCTCCACAAATACGCACATGCATGCACACACACACACTCTATTAAGTATCTATAAAATATTAAAACTAGATTACTTAACTTACATCTTAAAAATTTCCAATCATACAACATTTGACACCCAATTATCTCTATTTCATCATTTCCATGAGAGCCAAATGTGTGCTGTTTACAACTGATTTATGAAAAATCATATACTAAGACATGTTATAAAGAGTAAAATATTTTATCTTCTCATGATGTCTAAATGACAGCTTATATTAATTATCATTATAGATAGTTCTTAGTCCCTAATTTAACAAATGAAAGCTACTGATATTTTATATGCTATTAGATAGTATTTAAAAATACTTACTTTATTAATTTTCTCTTTGGGATGTGTCAGAAGGGCTGGGAAATGTGACAGAGCATCACAGTTCAAAACTACTTGTGTTTGCTCATCAGTTCCAGTAACAATGTTGCCCACAGCTCGAAGTGCAGCAGTCTGAAACATGAAAAGATTTAATGAGATGTTGTACTATGTGAAATATTCCTTCTTACTACAGAGATGTTTTAGGAAGGTTATAAAAGATACATTCCATTCATTCATTCATGCCAACCCATCCTTTTTGAGCAAGTTGTGTCAGGCACTGATTTAGAAACAGAAGAGTGAATGAATATGTCAAACACAAATCCCAGCTCTTATGAATCTTATACTGTTGTAGAAGTCAATCAATAAACAAATAAGAATAATTTTAGATAATAATTAGGGCCATAAAGAAAATAAGGTAGTACTTTTGATTTTAGATTCAGTGTTTCAATAAGTTAACCAAAAAAACAGTGCCACTCTGAAGAAATCTATTTAATATATGAGATTTCACTATCACATCAACTTGAGTCATCAATTATTTTTCTTTAGTTGTATTATTTTCTGTTAAGTTAAAGAGTTTTTTTGTGGCTAACTCTTCCTTCTACAAGACAAATAACCCAGTTTTTTAAAATTGAGATATAATTCACATAACACAAAATTCACCCTTTCGAAGTACAAACAGTGATTTTCAGTATATTTAAAGTTGTGCACCCGTACTATGTAATCCCAGAACATTTCCATCATCCCAAAAAAAGGATATCTGTACTCCCTAGTATAACTCCCATCATCCTCACTCCCAGGTTGCCGTCAACCACTATGCCTGTCCCTTTGGATCTGCCTATTCTGGACATGTCATATAATTAAAATAAAATAGTAGGTGGCCTTTTGTGTTTGACTTCTTTTAACATATGCTTTCAAAGTCCATCAATTTTGTAGCCATGTATCAGTACTTTATTCCCTTTTCTGGCCAAAGAATATTTCACTGTATGGATATACCTCATTTTATTTAACTATTCATTAGTTGATGGACATTTGGATTGTTTCCACTTTTTGACTATTAATAATACAGCCATAAACATTTGTGTATAACTTTTTGTGTGAACATGTGTTTTCAGTTCCTTTGGGTATATACCCAAGAGTGAAAGTGTCAGGTCATATAACTATGTCTAACTTTCTGAGGTACTGTTGAACTATATTCCGAAGAGTTCAATTTTACAGTCCCGCCAGCAGTGCATGAGGATTCTACTTTCTCAACATCCTTCCCAACACTTGTTACTGTCTTCCTGATTTATAGCCGGCCTGGTGGGTATACAGTGATATTGCATTTCCTTAATGACTAACGATGTTGAGCAACTTTCTCATGTGTTTATTGATCATTTGTATGCCTTCTTTGGAAAACTGTATTTAAATCTTTTGTCCATTTTTAAATTGGGTTATTTGTCTTTTTACTGCTGAGTTGAAGGAGTTCTTTATGTATTTTGGATATAAGTCCCTTTTCAGAGATATGATTTGCAAATATTCTCTTCTATTCCATAGTATGTTTTTTCATTTCCTTAGAAGCACAAGTTTAAATTTGGGTAAGGTCTAATTTATCTTTTCCCTTGGTTACTGTGGTGTCGTATCTAAGAAACTACTTCCTAATCCAAGGTCCTAAAGATGTACACCTATGTTCTCTTCTAAGAAGTTTGTACTTTTAGCTCTTACATTTAGATGTCTGATCCATTTTAAATTATTATTTTTTAATATGGTGTGAAGTGGGGCTCCAACTTCATTCTTTTACTTGTGGAAAACCAGTAGTGTCAACACCATTTGTTGAAGATTCACAATTTGTTGAAAAGACTTTTCTTTACTCATTGAATTTTCTTGGCATCCTTGTTGAAAATCAATTGATCATAAATGTATGGGTTTATTTTTGGAGTCTTGGTTCTATTTCATTGATCTATATGTCTACCTTTATGCCAGTATCACAAAGTCTTGTTAACTCTAGATTTATAATAAGTTTTAAAAGTGAGAAGTCCCCAAACTTTGTTCTTTTTTAAGATTGTTTTGACTATCTCTGGGCCCCTTGTATTTCTATATGGATATTGTAGAAACTTACAAGATTAGCATTTAAGTTTCTGCAAAAAAAAAAAAAAAAAGGGCACCTGTGATTTTAATAAAAATTGCATTCAATCTGTAGATAAATTTGGGAAGTACTGCATCCTAACAATGCTAAGTCTTCCAAATCCATGAATCCATAGACGTCTTTTCACTTATTTAGGTCTTCTTCAACTTCTTTCAAAGTGTTTGGTAGTGTCCCAGTGTCTTTAATAAACAAATTTAGAAGAGGAAAGAAAAAAAAGAAGAAAGTTGTAGACTAACAAAAACATAAAGACACTGCTACCTAATGCAATGTGTCGACTTTGTTTCGATATTGATTTGGTCAAACTATGAAAGAAAATATGAAGCAATCAGTAAAATTTGGATACTGACTGGATTTTAACATGAACATTTTTTTAAAGTGGTCTAATGATATTATAGTTATGTTAAAAAATAGCTTTTCTTTTTAGAGATGCACACTGGATGAAATTACATATCAGAGATTTGCATCAAAATAATTTGTGGGGGTGGAGAGTAAGCAGAGGTACAGAGGAAACCCACATGAAAGTTCATTACACTATTCTATTTTCCCAAATTATGGTATGAAAGTTGAAAATGTTTTTAAAAATCTCTATCAGTTATCGGGTAATGTATAGAACTTTAACTTTCCTTGAGAGCAAGCTAAAGAAAAATTCCAAGCCCTATTTTCTCAATTAAGTCCAGTATTAGAAGTGAAGATATATTCTGAAAAAATAAAAACAAAATACAAACAAAAAACCTATACCAAGATACAGGTACCACTATTAAGAAATGCAAACTTAATAATAAATGCTTAGTATGAATATTTAAAATAAGCCACGGATACCCCTAAATGACAAACTATTCTATTAATCAACGCTTTCTGCGTTGTGGGGGGGAGGAGGTAGATGGGGTAAACGGGGTCAAATATGTGACAGAAAGAAATCTAACTATGGGCGGTGAACACACAATGCAATATATATATGCCTCACTGTTGAATGGTATACCTGAAACTTACTGAATTTCGTTAACCAACATCACCATAATAAAAAATAAATAACTAAATATAATTAAAAATAATTTTTTTAATGTAAAAAAATGCTTTCTGAATTTAGTGAAGTACTCCCTCTATCTTTAAAATGCTCTAAAATTTAAGGCAGTAAGTCTCCATTCTACTGTACGTGAGTATCATCTAAAGAGCTTTTTAAAGCCCAGCTTTCTAGGAAATAGCCCAGATTTACTGAAACAGAATCTCTAGAGGTTGAGCAAGGGAAATATAAAAATTTTTTTTAAGTATCACAGTTGATTTCAATGTCCAGGAAGGGTTGAGAAATAGTGAATTAGGTTAATAGTTTTCTTTATGCTATTATTGGGCTTTGTAGATGCTCAGTCATTATAAGATTAAAGCATACTATTTACCTCAGAAAGGTAGGCAGAGCTTGCTGCATCTCCCTTTACCACTGTAGTCTGACACTTACTTCTTATAACATTTGTCTGAACTTCTCACTCTCTCTCTTTTTGGCTCTTTCTAGATGCAGGTTCTTTGAGATAAAGCAATGAACTAAAAATAATTTTTGGATATGTAGAAGAGTTTAAAAATAATAAAAGAATAAAACAGAATTAAAGAAAAATATTTAAAATAATTCACAGGAAACAATTTAGGAAGCAGCATATTTAAGTACAAAGCCTTTATCACAGTGCCAGTGAAGCTAAGCATTAACTAAACTTGCCAGGTGCAGTGGAAGAGAGTAAAAAAAGATAATGGGGAAGAAAAATAAGAAGAGTCAGGAGAGTAGAAGAAAAAAAAGAGAACAGGAAGAGTAGAAAAATAAAAGTATCGATACTCGTTTCTGATGCTACCCAAGCTGCTAAATGAACTGCCCTGGTCTACATTATTAATCAGTAATTTACAAAGGAGTTGACTTGCCTTTTTTTTTTTTTTAATCGGGGATGGGTTGGGAGAGGGGGGAGGTTTCTTGCTGACCTGTAGTA
>NW_006433378.1:3699452-3710144 GCF_000325575.1 Pteropus alecto | reverse complement strand
TATGTTGTTGCTATTAGGCTAAAAGCTTTAAACTACTGAAATTGTCCATCTTTGAATGTCATGATTAAAGTAATTAGTGGTAAGAAAAACTTATGCTTTTATCAACAACAAACTCACCTGAACTTTAACTTCCTGATGGCTGAGCAGAGGAACCAAATGAGGGACTATTCCAGAGTCTATTACCATCTGTATCTGTTCATTGCCAGCATCAGTAAGGTAAGAGAGGGCCCAGACTGTATCTACCAATATCTAATGAAGAAAATAAAAATTCAAATAGTCTTTGAATATTTTACTTTAATAATTCTCAACCATATAGACTAATCTATGATTGTTCTACTACCTTCATTCTTTTTCTCTCACCTCAATTCACTGGAATCTTAATCTTTATTATACTAAATATCATCATCTATGAATGTCTGTATCAAATACGTACATCTTTAAGTCACATTCAGAATATTTAGGTTAAGTTTGATCCCAATCACAGACTAGTATCCAATCTTAATCCATTAAGATACAAACACACTACATAGCACACGAAATAGGAGAAAAATACATTCTCTTTCCCAAAAAGAGAATGTTCATACTGAGGGATAACAGGCCAAAGGACATTGTGGTAAATGTATATAGTTGGAAAAAACATATGTATCCAACATACACACCAGCTCGAAACATCTGGGCTAGATGGAAAATTCAAGGTGTTCTCTAGTATCATCAGTACCAGGCAGGTATGTCTAAAACCAATACTCTAGTATTAGGATTATAGTAGTTTCATCTTGTCCAACCACTTTGCTTTGCCTTATAAAACTGGAGGCAACTTCCCAAATAGTGGAAATCTCCCACAGCTGCAGATCCAGACATTAAAGCAACCTGTGAAATCTATAATCAAAAACCATGTTCAAGGTAAAAAAAAGAAAACACATAATTTACACCAACTGCCAAAACTACTTAACTAAAAACAAACAACCCAAAAAAACTTATACTAAAAAAACGCCTGTAATTTTTAAATGATATATTTTAAAGTATATCAGGCCATTGTGTTTCATCTTTCTTTGCATGTTAAGTATTAATTAGAAATTGTGGCCAAAAGGACATATGACAAATTGTTAAACTGCTACATAAATAATACAATTATTGACAAAGATAACAGGAACGATAATTGTGCCTGGAAATTTACTTCCAAAGTCTTTTAAGAATATGGACTCTATGTCAAAAAGACAAGCCAGAAAAGTTTGAAACATTTTAAATCCTAAACCAATGATATGTTTAAAACAGCCAAGAGGCTCCTAGAAGAAAACAGCACTTTGCTACTGCTCCTTTCAGGAATTTAAGAAAGCTCTATGAAAGCTCATTTTATTCATGTGACTTCCTTTACCCATTACATATATTCCCAGCTTTTCTAAAAAGAAGATGACTGAGAAAATTCATACATATACAATGGTATCAAAATATGTGAAACAACTAAATTTCAACTTATAAATGTAACTTACTTTTTTCCCCCTGTAATATCAACATATGCCAAAATTTGTTGATACAGGCAAAAAATTTCAAGTTACTTGTAAATGACATTTTTTTAAAGGTCCAATAATAAACATGTCATTTATACGCTCACATCAAAATCAGACTCAATCTCATGTATACTTTTTATATCAAAGTTAATATTCTGTGGTAAGCTTACAAATTACAATTACAGTATAATTTCAATGTTTCTCTTATGGTTTGTGGAAGCAGTTTTGTTTTTATTTTACTTTTTAGTTCTGGAAGGCCTGATTTAAGAATTTGCTGCTAAGTGTTTACCTAAGAAAATTTTTTTATTTTTAGTAAACATTATGACTTAGTAAATGTGCTACTAAAAAAGAACAATGCAAATTGGCTTGAGAAATTATATCAAAAGTAAAATAAAAGTTATACTCTCAACTGGATTGTTGTAAACAGGTGTAAAGAACACAATACATCTCTGAATACGGTCAACCGAGATATCTGGTTTTCTGGTCGAGATAAAAACTGTGAGATTAATCTTTCTTGGAAATCTTGTAAAAGTAAAATATTAAAATTTATAATTTAATCAAAGACTTTGGCTATAAGGAGCCAAAACCAAAAATTGCTTATGTATTTTTTAAAGATTCTAGACTATCTGGAGCTAACAGAATATATCATTATAGAAAAGATTATATTCATCTAATGAATTTTGTACATTATGTCACTGCTTGCTATAGCATAATTCTAATTAATTTAATTCGTTGCATATGCTTTAGAGAGATCCTGGCAAAAAAGTATAACTCTAGAAACTTTACTGTAAAGGAATGAAGGAGCTTATCAAACACTGGTCATCATACCAAACTGTTTTTTTAAAGAAACACACAAGTTCTTGACTGTTGCTTAGCACTTTATTCATGTGACTTCCTTTACTCATTACATATATTCCTAGCTTTTCTAACACAGTGAAGGCTAAACTGGCTTTATAAACAGTCAGGGAAGTTCTCATATTCATATTTCCTGAACTGCTTTTTCCTTTGCCATTTGTGTTATAAGAATAAGTAAGATATATTTATTATGTTTAAAATCTAGTCTGCACTGATTTTTTTCCCCTTATTATCTGAATATTTAAGAGTTATCTTTATAATAACTGAAGCCACTTCCAAAGTCACTATAAATGGAGAAATAGAATAGAAATGAAATTAAAGAGCAAATGATGTCCATGGCTTGGTGTATGTATATGAATACAAAGTCATGCATAAAGGCACATACATTTCTCTTTTTTATCTTTCAAAAAAAACCAAAAATACCACTAGGTACATGTGTTCTCTCATTGGCCAGGCTATCAAAATGAGCTGCCATTAAAAGGTCATGAACAATTAAAGAACTTCCAATGTGAATTTTTACAACATTAATACACACACGTTATTACCCAGACCAAAACGAGAGGCTTGATTTCTTTACTGAAATTACACTTAGTGATGTCGGTAAGCACAGAATAAATATAAAAATACCAAATGTGAATTACAGCTCTTGAAATGGAAAAATCTGATAGAGTACACTGACAAGATGTCCAGTATAACATTTTCTCCCCTATGTAACAGGGGGAACCCTAGGCATACATATGTACACAACACATATAAAAATATGATAGGAAGCATTTACTCACATTTACGTCTGTGTGATGAATTAAAACACAAAGAGCTGGAAGAATCTGGAGAAAGAAATATACAGAGTTTAAAACATACATAGATAAACACATACACATAATGGTATTTACTTAAGTTTAAAAATAAAAACAGAAACACTTGTTTACCTCCTGAATGGTTTCCATTGGGGGTGGTGGGTCTTTGTGCCGACATAAGTTGACCATAACCCAAGTAACATTTCTCAAGAACGTTATAGGAATAGATGGACTTATGAAGGAAAGTAAAGGTTTCACAACTCCAAGACTTATGACATAATCTCTACACTGTGGCCCATCACCTACAGGAAGAATTTATTAATTCAATAAAATACAGTAGGCAATTCAGAAAACAAAGCAATGGGTTCAATGTGTCGCTTCCTATATTTTAACCAATTACACTATTTAGTTTTATATAAGTTTTAGACAGTAATAACCAAGTTCACATTTTACGTCCCTGAGCCAAGAGAAGCAGCTTAAGGTACTAAGTTTTTTTTCACATTATTCACATATTCAGGTTTATAAATAGCTGCTCATCTATGAAATGTTTTTATGCCATCTAAACACTAGAAGCCTAAAGGTTCTTTAAAATATTTTTGTGAGAACTGTTGCTTTTTTTTTTTTTCTATATGAGAGAACGATATTTGCAGAATTTATATTGATGATCCAATATCACAGCATCAAGAGTATTAACTGGAAATTACTCTATACACTTAGAAAATTATGTCGAGGAGAAAGGGGCAGCAAAGAACCAATACTCTATTGGGCTCAATCCCAGATCTGCTGAAACTGAAACTGTGCAGGTCCAGGATTGTGTGTTTTAACAAGTCTTTCATTTGATTCTTATAACAGGCTAAAGTTTGAAAATCACTGCCCTAGGCAACTTCTAAATTTAATTTCTGTATCTAGACTGTCACTGTAACTTCTAGTATGAAAGTCATGTTGAAGTATTATATTCCGTAAGTGAAAACACTTTTCTTTGCACTATGATATTTAGTGATAAAATGCTTATTCTTTTCGCATCCATGTATTCTAATTAACTCTACAATGTCACTGAACTAAAAACCAAATATTAAGGTGCTGTGTTAACAGTTCTTAATCTAAAATTTGGTATAAAAGGAAAGGAGTGAGGGGCCTTGGATACACAAATGACAGTATTCCTAATAGCAATATATTGTATGCCAAGAACAGTTTACAGAGAAATTCCCCCTTTTGAAACTCATAATTGTGGGAAACTAACCATCCCTTGCCTTCCATCTTGGTCCTCAAAAGGGTAATAAAGAGAAGGTATATCAAAGCAATTCTGATTACTATGGAAGAACAACAATGAATCTGTGGTAAAAATAAACTTTAATATCTAGGGACACAATATAATTCAGACCCCAGATTTTTTCCATTCTCCGAGTATAGATTTTTGAATTTTTGAGTTTGGGTAAAATGTGGGCTCTAGTTAAAAAAACAAATCCTTGAAATATTAGAATCGTCTTTCATTATTCTTCCTGGAATCATTTATCAGAGAAAACCTGAAAGTATGATAATCATGATGTCCAACATTTAAATGAGACTGTCTATACAAGTTACAGATATCTCCTCTTTATGATGACGGCATCATAATGATAATGGATAACATTATTATATTTTAATGTACCAAAACCCACAAGAGATATAAAAATTTTAATTTAGACTCTTCTCAGAACTGCCATTATGGAGAAAAATTCTGGTTTAAGTTTTGCCTCCTCCTTTTCTCTCATTACATACTTTCTATAATTGCAAAAAAAGCTAAGGAATAAAACAGATCCCAACATAATAAAAGAGGAACGGAAGATTTAAATCATATACATATTTCATAATTATTTAAAAAGTTAAATATACTGACTATTTAAAGATACTACGGTTATCATATGCAACAAATGTTCATTTTGTTTACTATGGTTTATACTTAACAGCTATAGTTTCTGTAAATGATTTCACAAAAACTAGTACTGAAAAAGACAAACATTTTTCTTTTCAACTACTAGTAGTCATTTTTATTATATAGTATATGATAACAATTGTTGGACTAGTATTACAAGTTTAAGACAAACCTATAATATTTCCCAATGCCCACACTGCTTGTTCACAGACATTTTGATGAGGCGAATGGAGAAGCCTCAGGAAAAGTGGCACAGCATCTGAAGAAGGAAAACATAAAATTATTTAAGTTTAAACATAGTTAGATGTCAATTATATGTCAATAAAATTGGGGGTAGGGAGTAAGGTTGAAGATACTATAATCTAAACCAAAAATCAATCTTGTCTTTTCACTGAAACCTCAAAGGAAAGAAAGCTATCAAAAATAAATTTGAAATATATTTTTATTACATGATTTTCATTAGAATAACAGCAGTGGAAAATTTTTGGCCAGCAGACTACTTATTTAAAATAAAAATGACCGTTTTAACACACAAATGTCAAGTTAAGGTGGTAAAATTTCATTCACAATTAAACCTGGATTTAATTCCAATTTTAAGATTAATTCATTATATATTAAGCATATCTTCAAATTTAAAATAATATCACATGAGTCTTTAGACTGGCCAGTGATTCCTGTGCCACTTGAGACCTTCTGAATCATAAATTGATTCTGTTACCTAACAATAAGGATGGGAAACACAGAGAAAGGTTTGTATTTGAACAGAATACTGCACTGAACAAATAATTCTTCTATTTCCTTTCTTCCTTCTGGTATCTTTGAAAAATGCTATTTAAATACATGTAGCTCAATCATGCTTACTTATAATAAAAAGTAATTTATCCATTATATTTGGTATATTAAGACATACTAGTGGTGCTAAAACAAATTCTAGGTCTCTTTCCTAGTCTTTAAAGAACACATAAACAGAGAGTAAGGGATTAAGATACTGTCTTGGGATTATAAAATTTACTAAACAGTCAATCATACAAAACAAAACCAAAAAATCCCCAAAAGAACAAAAATAAAACCACCTGCACCTACAATTAAACTAATTTTATTAAGACTTAAGGTAATTATTGTTTCTATATAATATTACAAATATAATAAAATGCTTACATAATATTTTTGTTCCCCTTCAAAATCATGTAGTAGTGCCTAAGATTTTAACAAGCTCAGACTAGTGTACTGCCTACACACTTGAAGAGGATTTTAAAAGTACTTTCTTTAAAAATTAATTTCTTTGGTAAAAGAATCAAATAGTATTCATGAAAATAACACATTCAGGTTATTTCAATAATTTCCCACATATCTTTTGGAACACAAAAGAAAAACAATTCTATTATAATAACAATGAAAAAAAATTTCAAGGCATTCTTTCTATAGGATAACTTTACAAAAGATTTCTCTAAATCATACCATAGAAATCTCATTAAAAGAGGCCCAGAGGCAGTATGGCAATGGAAAAACACCTTTATTTTTATAATGTCCTGTAAAGTGTTAACTACAACAAACTACCATAATTAGGAAATGTCAGATTTAGAATCAAATGAATTTTGGAAACAGAAAATGTCAGTCACTGGTACAAGATGATCAAAGTAACATATTTACGCAGGCCTATTTCAACCTCCTTATGTGATACTGGGGTTATGTGATAATATTATTTTACAGTATTAATAGCTCTATTCTTTTAGTAGAATCACTGTTTATTTTTTGCTAATTTATTATTTTTTTAAATCAGAATTTTGTCTATTAATAACCAACTTACTGGACTGAACTACTGCTTGAGTTTGTTCAGAGGTTCCAGATGCAATGTTTGTCAAAGCCCATGCAGCTTCGAACTGTAAAGAAGGACTACAAAAAACAAATAATTTTAAACAGCAGGGAATTTTACATTGGCCCAAATACCTACCAGCAGGTTATTCCTTCACTCTAGAGCATTTAAAAGTATTGACTATTTTGTTTCAAAAGGTATCTATGCACTCAGCTCTTCTTTTAAACCTCCAATGACTATTTAAAATATCTCTTCAGTATAAAAAGCACACATGACCTCTTCAAGAATCCTTATTTTTAGTAGGAACTCTTTATTAAGATACCTACATGTTACTAGTCAAACAGTTTTCTCAAATACCTATTTAGTCAAACTATTTCTTGCAACTTTGAAAAAAGCTTAAAAGTTACATGTATCAGTCTCAAGTTCCTCTTTGGCCTTTACCTTCATCTCTTGGTATAAAGACACATTACATTGTTTTCCACTTTGGCTTTTCAACTCCATCTCAAAGCCCTTTTCTTTTTCATTTAAAGATCAAACTACCTAGAAAATCTTATTTTTTGTAAAGGATACATCCTAAATTATTTCTTAAAATAATGTACTCACTTGTCATCTCTCTCAAGACAATGGACTAAAATAGGCAATATTCCAGATTTTATTAAGTCATCAATTGGTGGATTTCGATCACTGGACAAAAGCTTCCTATAAGAGATACACATACCCTCGTTAATCATATATAACTGATACAGAGATTATAATAAAATTTGAATATCTGGTACAAATACGCTCTCTGAAAGTTACTTTTTAAATTTATATAATGCAACCTTTTCTCTATTATAAAAAGGTTCATTTATAAATTTATAGATTAATTAGGGAAAATGGTAGACATGAACCATTTTACCTCTTTTTTGGACAAAAGCAGGTAAGCTACTGGTACAAGTTTATAGCTGATAATAGTGTCCAATATTTCATGCTATTGTACACACCAAATCAAAGGTCATAAAATCTCAACATTCTCATCTCAGTAACTAAAAATGAAATGAGCACAGCAATACATAGGAAAATATCCAAAGAGATACTGGAGATATTAAGGTGAACAAGACAGACACATCCTTGCTCTCATGGACCTCAGAGGGTAAAACAACAAAACTTAGTGACCATTTACCATGTGGTAGACTGTAGGTTTATCTGATAGCCCTCAATGTGGCCTAGCCCAAATCTTCATCCATTTAAATCCTCTGTTCTAGTATATAAGGGCAATGTTTAAGAAAGCTTAATCAGATCATTTGCCTATGTAAACCAAGTGATAGTGACTTATTTACTACTCTATCAATGTCAACTCCTTCGACTAGCTTTAAACCACTCAGGTTGGCTCCATTTACCTAACTAACCTCATTTTCTGTAATTCAACAATAGGTCAGTTGTCTATCCCACCATTTCAATCTCATTTCCAGGCCTTTCACCATCTTATTCTCCATGCTTGGAATGTCCTCTTTTCTATCTATTCAAACTCTACCTATTCAAAGTCCATTTCAAGTTCTATATCTTCATAATACCCTCTCTGAATTCTAAATTCTCTTAATTACTAAAAGAATATTTATACAGCATACACCTACATTTGCTGTTGAGTGTCACTATTTTATATAGTTTTGCCTTCCTAATTAGGTTCTAAACTTCTTACGGAGCAAAAATTATACAAGCCTTTTCACTGTATTTTCTGTAATACACAGCACAATTCTTAGCACAAAGTAGGAAATAATCTAGTCTTTCCTTTCATTAAATAACCCAAATTTAATGAAAGAAAATTTGTTTTTACTACTTCACTGGAGACATCCTTAAGAGAAACTGCCTTTTTTTCTTTGAGTGTACAATGGTGCAAACAATACATACAACATATAAAAGCAGTTTTCTGCCACAGTCTTGATTTGTACTAAGGTGCCAGCAGTTTTACCCAGAGTTGCTTCTACAACATCAATGTAAATGTTAACACAGTGAAAACAGACAAATAAAGCCTTATTTGCCTATGAAAATATGTTTAATCTTATATATATCCCCTAAAGTTGTCACGGGATCTCCTAGAGAGATTTTGAGAACCCCTGCCATAGGACTTTAATTATCTTGAAGAACTCATATTGAGAAGAGTTGCTTCAAAACTATAAAATAATCAACTCTGACAATGGTGAACATAATGTGTCAATTTCTTAATCATTCTTCCTGTAAACATTAATTTGCCATTCTGAGATATGAAAACGTCTGTGATTTTTTTCCTACAAAACAAAGTCCTCTTTAAGAAGTTCTTTACCTTTGTGGACAACACTGTAATTTCCCTATCTGTTCTAGGTTATTTAAAGTAATACACAAAAGTAGGAAAATATAAACATAAAGGGATTCATACAATGGATATTAGATGGGCCTGTGAAATCTTTTTCCACTTTAAAATTCTATAACTAAGATCACTTTCATGCATGTCTGTCCTGCTGCTAATCACAATACAGGGTATTATTCTTTTATTTATAAATACACAAAGTAACCACTGTATTGTACTGATACAACTGTGTCTTCCCCCAAACTGTTAATAAATACGAAGGTCTTGGTAATAACTTTTTCTGATTCTTCCCTTAAAATATGACAGCACAGAAATATACAAATTTTACAACAGAAATATACAAATTAACTTAGTATTAGTACCTGGAAAGAGATGAGAATTTTGTAGCCCTAAATTTTAATGTTTACTTGCATATATACTGCTATAGTAAGCTTATAACTTGATTTATTATTTGATCAATATGAGCATTGTGAGAAGGATTAGCTACCTGGGCAGATCTGAACAATCTTAGTTTTTATTAAATTAAACCTATTAATCAGTAAAAGGTAAAGCTTTATAAATAATGTGTTATTGCTCTATAACAATAACCTGTTAAACCAATTTTTCCCTAAGCATCTCTACATATTATGTACACTAAAGCTTCAGAGTATCTGTGAGTTTAAAAAATTGTTACGAATTTTAATTCTATAAATCAGAGAATAATTTAAAAAGTAGCTTTAGTTGGTCTATGACTGTTCTATATTGTTTGTCGTCAAAGTTATAATGAGTGACAAGACTACTATATAGTGAAAACTCAAAACAGAACTCCTGTATAAGTTATAAAATGTATATATGTCCTCCATATTTAACTTACCTAGCAGCTTGAACTGCACTTAATTGAATTCCTTGGTTATCACTTGAAGCATTCTATAAAAAATAAAACAGTTTTGAAATAGATACACAATATCTAGTTAAGTCTAAGAAATGCAATGAGAAGAGGCAAAAATAACTCAACTTACTTGAACAATAGCTTCTAGAGAGGTATTTTGCTAGGAAAAAAGTTAAAAAGAAAACTAAGTTAAAAAGTCACCTTAAAATTCTATGTTTATGTAAAATATTTCACTGGTAGTTTTAAGTTACCAGAATAACAATAACTTACCACTCTATAATCGCCATCTATATCTGAGTCTTCACAGATATCTTCATGTGGTACATTCCTTCTCTTTAAGAGATGTTCATCTCTTTTATTCTTTAAGGGAAGGACATTAAATAAAAAAAAGATAAATACTTTTGTACAAAGGTTAGGCATTCCTTGGCCTACAAACTGAAACATGAAGTGTCTTTTAGAGGTAAAATGAAAATGTAGAAAAATAAACCAAATTGTAAATTAAACACTTAAGCAACACCAATTTGAGCCCCAAACCCCAAATATTACATTTTCAATGAACTGTGAACTATGTAAAAACAAACTAAAGAACAACAACAAAAATTGATTAAGAAAGAATGTA
>NW_006433378.1:3673979-3699435 GCF_000325575.1 Pteropus alecto | reverse complement strand
AAACACATATATTTATTTAAAAGTACTAAACTTTTAAAATTCATCTGGAGGCTTCTCTTTATCACCTAAAAACAAAGTAAAAAAGTTGGGCAGTTCTAAATCAGACAAAAAAAAAATCAACATTGCCTTAACAAAAATCAAGGCCCACTTGAATTTCACTTAAAACGTTTGGGACAAATTTAAAAGATATTCTCAACAACTTTAATATCTGAAAAGTTGATGAAATTTATAAGTAACAAGCTCTTTTCGGGGTGTAAGTAGCAGAACTATTTAGTATAACTGAATACCTATGACTTATACTTTATGTAAATCATTACAAATTGCAGAAGAAAAAAATCATCTGATAACTTGTTTATCTCTGTTTTTGGATACTGGTCAAGATATATCTTGGCAACTTCAATGGCTTGTCAAATTTAGTCAAAATCTTTCAGTTTTCAAAAGAAAAAAATACTAAGCACTTGAGATTTAATATACACTTGGTATCTTCTATATGTGCTGTAATGTTGTTAGAATGATGCTTAGAAGTACCCAATATTAATCACTTACCTTCCTTAATTCAACTACAACTTCATTTCGTTGTCTTCTCATAGTCTACAAGAAATTAAAGAAAAACATTTTTAAAAAATCATCTCAAATTCCATCGCACAAAGAAAACCATTATTAACATTTTGATGTACCTCTTATCTTTTTTTGTAGTCATATAAGTAATAAGGTCATATTTTACTTATAATAAAGATCACATTATACAGAAGATTTTCTATCTTCATTTCACATTCGTATTCTCAAATACTGAAAATCTCTTTGAAATTAACAGATCTATAATACTGAATATCATAAATTTAAAAAACTATAACGTAAGAACTTTAAAAATATAAAAGATACAAAGAATAAAAGAACCAATAATCTCATCCCCCATATAAACCAAGACAAGTTAAAAAGTAAAACATGTACAAGGTTAGTAAATTCAATTGCTTTAGGAAAAAAGGTGAGGAGCCTTTCTGCTCATCCCGTCTTTTTCTCTAAAAATAAACACTATTAGATTTACTGTGATTCTGACACACTTATGTATTTATTCTGTTCTTCGCCTTATTTTAACTTTATTTATAGATTTTAGAGATCTTCCATGGTGGCATATGCAGATCTATTTCTTTCTTCCTAATAACCACATAACTATTCTATCATGTACTGAAACCATATCTTATTTTTAAACATGTTTTTCTCATTTTAAAGTCACCTAACACATGGATACATTCTCACTATAAAACAGTCAAAGTTCAAGTTCTTTCTATGTTTGAGTTCACCTCATTCTAATGACTGCACATGCCAAGACATATTAAGTGGAAAGAGTAAATCATAAATACATAGATATCTAATAACTATCTCAAATTTATGTCCAAATCCAAACTTTTGATCTTTAACAAACACGTATTTTATCCCATCTCATATGGTTTATATGAGTAAGATTATGAGTTCTTTTATTCTTTGTACCTTTGTTTTTTATAAGATACTTTATGTTCTTGTTTAAAAATATTAGGATATATCCAGTTTTACTAAGGTCCAAGTATTAATTCAGTATTATAATAAGGTCAAAGAGAATTTCATAAAATGGCAACTCCATCCTTCCAGTTGCACAGACCAAAAATCTTGGAACCATCCTTGATTCTTCTTTTCTCTCAAATTACACATTCGATGTTAGCAAATCTTATTAGTTCAACTTTCAAAGTTTATCTGAAATCCAACTACATATCACTGGTCCAATTTACTATTATCGCTGTTCTAGATTATTGCAGAACTCTCCTAACTTGTATCCCTCCTACTCTTGTCCTCCATTTTCCTTCCCAGTCCATTCTTATCATAGCAACCAAAGTAATCCTCACAGGGAATCTTAATTTTTGTGTTCCATGGACTCCTTTGGGAGACTGGTGAAATCAATGGATATCTTCTCAGATAGTGTTTTTAAATACAGAAGATAAATGTGTAAGATTACAACAAAGAAAACCAATTATGTTGATAGTTGTCAGAATACATAAATATGAAAACACAAATGACAATATACGGATTTCATTATCACATTAAATGGATGTAGCAGTAGGTCTAATGACTACCATAATTTCAAATTAATGATAAAAAATGTTATTTCATATCTGACAATAATAATAATGTGATTTTTATTGGTGGCAACAAAGTCATAGGTAACTTTAATAAATACTGAGGTTTTATAGCTACTTTATTAAGTGAAGTGTGGGCAGAAAAGGGGTTTTCTACAGAAAGTAACCTCACGGGATGATCTCATGATAAATTCCTAACTTGGCAGGTTGTGGTGGGTAGTCGTAACTTTTTTAGTAAAAAGTTTATCTTTGCCTTAAACAAAAACTATTTCTGTGAATTTTGGTAATACACCTTTGAAATGCCAGAAGTAATACCCATCAAAGGCATAACCATCCTTAACAGAGCACATAATCTTGTTAAGGATCCTGTAATCCAACCCCGCCTTGCTTTCTCCCACCTTCACGTAATCTTATTTTCCCACTTTAATTCCAAGAAATTGCAAACTGTTATTAACTGGAGCACTTGAGATTCTGCTTCTTGTCATCAGTTTTGGCTCAAATAACATCTTATAAAAATTCTTTACCCTCCTCAATTACCACCACTCAGACCTCAGCTCCTATCATTCTCTCCACTCATTCTGCTGAATTCTAATTCTGCTCTCCCTTTAACACAATGGAAATACTCCCTAAAGCCTTCACTAATACCCTACACAGCAACTCCAAAGAAGATGGACTCCAGAGCCAAATTGCTTGACTTCAGTTTTTAGTCATACTACTTACTAGCTCTCTATGCTTCAGTTTCCTCATCTATAAAAATGCCTATTTCATAGGATTACTTTAAAGGTTAAATAAATCAATATATGTAAGTGGCATGTAGCAGTATGTGTTAGCTATTATTATTACTGCTACTGCTATTTCCTTAGAACGTAATGCTCTTCCCCCACTACAAGCAGTGCTTACTCCCTCTTATCTTCAAGTCTTCCAAATATCACCTCCATGGTAAGGCTTCCCCCTTCTTAACCATCTAGCACCTCTCCATCTGGATACTCTCTATTCTTCTTCCCTGCTTTATTTTTCTCAATACTACTTATCACATTCTTATGTATTATATATAACTTAATTTGCTTATTGGTGCCCTCCTCCCTCACTAGAAGTTTTCTATATAAAGAATAAGTATTACTCCTTCTCAAAATGTACTGGCTAATCTTATATGTGAAGAAATCTTTATGCCAATTTTTGACCAAACTAATTTATTCTATTGTTAAGTGATACTTTGGTGATCATTTGAGCTTTGGTACAGGCAGGAATTTAAAAATACTATGACTCAATTTAAAAATATACTAATAAGTAAGACAGGCTGCAAAATGAATAAAAATAATTAGTCAAGTATTACAATATGAGTTTCAACATTCATTTATTTTAATCATTAGAGCCTTAAGAGATAAGAAATATTTCTTTTTACAAATAAGGAAACTGAGGTTTAGAGAAATTAAATTACTTGGCCAAAGGCCACATAAGTAGAAGTGGGATAGCCAGGATCAGAATTCAGACAGTCTCATACAAAGCCAATTAACCACTGAGGCACATTTTCTTTCAGAAGTCTTGAAAGAGAGTTCAAGCCAATTTTAGAGACTATGGTTCACACTGAAAAAGTACAATTATCCAGACAATGGGCTTTGCAGTGTATCATAATATAAAAACAACAAATAACTCTAAGTAAACGATAACGAAAAAATTATGTCCTATGTCTCACGAAAGAAATTAAATCTGTAAAATCCACTACTTAACAGATTGTCCAATAAAACGTAGACTTCCGAAGGACAGAGATATTTCTAGTCTAAGAATTAAAAGTTTTTGTAACTACTTCAACTAAAAAAGCAGGATTAAGGTATATAGGCTTTAACTACTTTTTAATAAAACTATGAAATAAATCCAAAACAACTACTGCATATTTAATGCCTATATATTTATACCCCAAATTTCTTTCTTCCCATTACATTTTATTTATAAAACAGAACTTTTATATTTCTTTGATACATTTATATTTCTTTGTAATACATTTACAAAATTCTAAATTTGGGCAAAATAAGACATGATGTTAAAAAATTCAAACAAGTGAATCTTTTAGAACATAGAATGCTACTTCTACCTAAAAAATGCAGTTTTTTAATTTAAAAAATTACTGTGTGTCCACCACTGTGCTAGGTTCTAGGGGTTAAACACTTTCTCTGCTCTAATGGGGTATAGCTGTAGTGCTTTCTTTCCAAATTATAGTTATTTAATTTCTAATTAGTGGCTATTTAATTTCCAAGTTACTTTTTACTAATCTATAGTTTTTATTTAAAACTCTAAAAACTATTAAGACATAATGATATGATAATAAACTGAATGATTTCTTCTTTCCAATTTACTGTTGCAGGTCTTATACTTATGTACTAAACTCATGGGTGTTGGATTTAAAAAGGATTTTATGAATTTGACCTCAACAACAAGGGAAGTAAAAGCAAAAATAAATGAATGGGACTATATCAAACTAAAAAGCTTCTGCACAGCAAAAGAAACCATCAACAAGACAAAGAGGCAACCAACTGAATGGGAGAAGATATTTGCAAACGACACCTCCAATAAGGGGCTAATATCTAAAATATACAAAGAACTCATACAACTCAACAACAAACAAACAAACAATCCAATTAAAAATGGGCAGAAGACTTGAATAGACACTTCTCCCAAGAAGATATATAAAGAGCCAACAGACATGAAAAGATGCTCAACTTCACTAGCTATGAGCAAAATGCAAATCAAAACCACAATGATATACTACCTCACACCTGTCAGAATGGCTTTCATCAACAGGACAAGCACTGGAAAGGTTGTGGGAGAAAAGAAACCCTCATATACTGCTGGTGGGAATGTAAACTGGTAAAGCCACTATGGAAAACAGTAAGGAGGTTCCTTGAAACATTAAGAATAGAATTATCATATAACCCAGCAATCCCTCTTCTGGGTATCTCTCTAAAAAATATGAAAACATTTATATGTAAAGATATATGCACCCCAATATTCACTGATTATTCACGGTGGCCAAGACATGTAAACAACCAAAATGCCCTTTGAGAGATGATGGGATAAAGAAGACTGGTACATAATACACAATGGAATATTACTCAGACATAAGATGAAACACTGCCATTTGCAACAACATGGATGATTCTTGAAATTATCACGCTAACTGAAATAGGTCACACAGAAAAAGTTGAGAACCACGTGATTTCACTCATATGTGGGATATAAAATTGAAAGCGAGAAATGAACAAGAAAAACAGACTCACAGACCCAGACAACAGTTTAATGTTTACCAAAGGGAAGGGTAGGGAGGAGGTAGACAAAGGTAAGGGGGTCAAATATATGGTTGACAGAAGGAAATTTAACTTTGGGTGGTGAACATAATGCAATATATATATGATGTAATATATGACGTATTACTGAATTGTATCTATATAATTTTGTTAACCAATGTTGCCCCAATAAATTTTAAAAAAATAAAGTGAATGAAATCTGGATGTTTTAAAGTTTTTTGAGTAAAAGTTTGGGTTTAGATCAGTAAGGACTCAATCTCGCTAGAGAATATTTAAAGAAGTTCTTTCTAAAGTTAGTCATACAAAAGATAAGGAATATAATGCTTTAATTTTATTTCATCCAGCCTGTCATTCATACTCTATGAATGTTAATCCTTAGGTTATAGCACAAAAAACAAAGACAGTAAGAATTTTTAAAATTAATCAGGCATAAGATCTTCTATGAAGTGATGAAATATATTCTAAAACTGGATTGTGACAATGTTTGCATAGCTCTGAAAATTTACTAAAAACCATTAAATTGTACACTTAAAATAGGTAAGTTTTATGCAAGGTAAATTATATCACAATAAAGTAATTTTAAAAAGGTATATATATCCATATATGCATCTTCTCCTCCTCATATAGTAGTAATATGGATTACTACTATTTACTATTTAGAGCCTGCTGGAAAGCATTCACGCAATCATTCAAATATTAATTAATCACCTATATGCTAAGCACTAAAAAGTACAAAAATTGACAAGACATAGCATATCCAAAGCCTTAACAAGGTAGTACTCTTATGACACAGAAATATGATAAAGTAGTAATAAGGCCTAACATTTAGAAAACATTGGTTGCCAAATACCATTCTAAATGTTACTTAATTTTACTCATTTAATAAATATAATGTGTTATAACGTGCATACTGCTTTTGACAGTAGAGAGACTAAGTAATAAAGGTGAAATGTAAGCTGCTTCCTTAAGACTAAGTGGGAATTCATTTAAAGCGAGGCATTCCAGGTAGAAAATATAACAAAAAGAGAGAATTATAAAAGATTGCATTTGCAGGATCTGTTGAAGAATGTCAGAATTCAGGAATGAAAAAAGGTAGACAAGGAGCCAAATCGATGTCACGAAAAGTTAACTGACACATTTTCAGAGAAAAGTGAGTTACTGGTGTTTTCAACCCAAATAGTCATCGCATCCTACACATACCTGGTAAATATAATAGTTGTTCAATCCAATAAATATGGTAAACTAAATGCTAAAAATATATAACTATGAAAGCCTGTTTTCCCATTCCTTTCCTATTTCTCTCTCCTTTCATCTACACTTGATCTCTTCTGCAGCAGCCATCACAGTGCTTATTCATGCCTTTGCCAAATAGTATATATGTTGTCAAATTGCATGTGACTAGCAAATAAATCCCAACTTTACATTTATGACGATAAAACAGAAATTCTGAATGCTTATTGTTAAATATTGTGGATTTATTTCTAAGAGATAGTATTTGTTAATAGTGGTAATAAAGTTTTAATTAGCACTACTAGTGACGAGCAAAAGTCTTCATAAGCAGAATCAAGTTCTTTAATGAGTAAAAAGATTTGATGATTAAAGGAATTTGAAAGTAAATTCAGAGAAGGCCAGATTTAAGTTTGGCAAGGATAGTGGGCAGTTTTAAGAAATAATTCTAGTCTATAGATACCATGCTTTAAAATGATCCACATCTAAATTATAAGCACTGAAACTTATTAGCAAGAATATAATTTTAAAATGACAAAAATGTAAGCAACTGTTAACAGTTGTTAACTCCAAGGAATGGGATTACACTAGAGTTCCATTATCCACTCATATTGAAGCAATAGGGAAATGTATTAAATTCAAGTTATATCTATTGGGAAAAGTTAGAAAATAAACATATGAAGAACAAGAAAAAGTGGAATTTCCTGCATTTTCTATATTCGCCTATCTTACACAAGAGGTGTGGTGTGTGTATGGATAGATAGACAGTACAGGATAAAATATGTGCACTCATATATATATCTCCTCCTCAGAGTTACTACTATATGGCTTTACTACTCTACAAGTTCCAGCTCTACATTTAACACAATCTTAGGCAAGTTATATGTTTTAGGGCAATAATTCACTCATCTGTAAAGTGACAGAATTAAACAGATCTTTTATGCCTCAAAAATTGCATCAGTTTTATCAACTTCCAAAAACAATGTTAAAGAATATTTAATTGCCATTTGTACAAGTTACTGTGCATGGCAATAACTTCTATGCTAAAAATCCTGAAAAAGCCATAGCTCAAAATTGTAAATAATGAAGAGCTATTTTGTGGCTCTGGTATAGCTGCTTAGTGTTTTCACATTTTGCACCTTTTTTTGCCTTAAATTGTAACAGTGTGTGTGTGTGTGTGTGTGTGTGTGCGCGCGCGCGCGCGGGCAAGGAGGTTCCTGGTAGGGGAAAAAAAATGCTTAAGAAATGACCGTAGGTTTGGTGAGACACATATAACCTCCCGGAGATGAAAAAAGCTGCCAAGGTAAACTTTCAGAATCACTTATAGAACGTGATTAAGGACAACATAGAAAAATCTGTTATAGTAAACAAATTCATAATTATGTTTTATATGAGCAAAAGGGAAGGCACTCCCTTACCTTTTAGAGTTAATGGATTATAAGGGACTGATCAAATGCTGGCAAGAAAGATCATTTCTCTTCAAATGATTTGAGTACTTTACAAAGGAAATAAAATTTCAGGAAGTAACTGAAGGACAGATTGAAAAAAACTCAACACGTGGGAAAGACACTGGGAAAAATTACAGAGAATAAGAAACAAAATGAGATTCAACCAAATTAAGTCAGTAGAGCTCAAGCTTTACATCATTGCTAAAGAAATCTGATTTCTCTGCTTATCTGATACTTTCTCAGATGAGAAAAAATAATTCTTTTTTTCCATTTATAAAATAACAGAATAAAATGAAATATGCGAGAGATTAAGGAATGTTTTCTTTGTATATGAACATAACTCAAATTCATGGTTTTGTCACAGAAAAATCTACACAAATAGCATTATAAGGTTTTCAACTGAAAAGAAATCACTTAAACTATCTCATTTTATAAAGAAAGGAACCGAAGTCCAGTGACTTCCCCAATAGCAAGGATCAGATTATCCTGGCCCCAGTCCAATGCTGTTTATACTACACTACATTACCCTACCCTACCTTTTCATCCTAGGTCTATGTTCTGTTATATATCTCTTCAAATAAGCTACCTTTCCTTCTTTTTATTTTCAAAATATTCTCTTTGTGAACTTATATTCAAAGACTTCAACATAAGCAATAGAAAAATCTTCATTAAAAGGCAAATTATTATCAGTAATATTGTAATAACTATGTATAGTGCCAGGTGAGTACTAGACTAAACAGGGAGAATCACTTCATAAATTATAAAAATGTCTAACCACTCTGCTGTACACCTGTAACTAATATAAAATACTGAATGTCAACTGTAACTGAAGTTTTAAAAAAAGCCAATTTATTGAATTACTTTACTAAAGCACCATTTAAAAAGCGTAACTCTAGTTGTGCTTACATTCTAAACAGATGTGTACATCTACATAGAAAGCCACTCTTTAGCCCAACAAATGTTTACTGATCACCTATGTGCCAAAATGTTCTCAGTGCTAAGAGTCCAGTAGGGAACAAAAATCCCTGCCTTCATGGAACCTACATTTTAAGTGTGGGGAGAGACGATAAATAAAACTAAAATATACAGTATGTTAGTGATAAACACTGGAGAAAAAATATAAAGTCAAGAGGAGGAATAATTTTAAGATCTCTTTTAATATTTGCAAGCAAGCCATGTGAATATTTGGCAGAAAGTATTCAAGGTAGAGGGATTAACAAGTAAAAAGGGCTCAGACATGAGAAGAAAAGGTAAGGCAAGGAGTCCAGGGTAGGTGACATGCAGTGAACAAAGAGGAGTAGAAAGTGGACGGCCCTGTAAAGATTTTGGCATTTATTCATTGAGATAGAAAGCCACTGATGGGTTCTGAGCATGATAACTAGTACTCCAGGTAAGAGATAATAGCTTGGACCACCAGAGTGATAGCAGTTGAGATCATGAGATGTGGATTCTGGATATATTTTGAAGATTGAACCGAAAAATGCTGGACTGGACAGGACTGTGAAAGAAGGTTTTTGGCCCAAGCAACTGAAAGATGGAACTGCCATTTACTGAGATGGGGCAGACTGAATGATTAACAAGTCTGGGGAATAATATCACTTTTGAATATGTTAAGTTTAATATGCTTATAACGAATCAAAATGAGATGTCAAGTAGTCAACTGAGTCTAGATTTCAAGGAAGAGGTTAGGACTAAAAATACCAGTTTAGAAAGTTGGCAGTGTATAAACAGTATTGAAAATCAGGAGCTCTGATGGGATTACCTATGGAATGAGAATTAACTTTAAGCACTCCAAAATTAAAAGGTTGGAGACCAAGAAAGAACAGTCAATGAGAGAGAAGGCAAAGAAATCTGTGTAAATCTAAGATCGAGCAAAAAAATTTATTTTTTTCAAGGAAGTATAATTAACTATATCAAATGGTACTGACAGGTCAAATAACGTTAGGACTGAGAACCACTGGATTACTGAATATTCACTTATTCATAAAGTATTTTAACACAGCGAAACAGCATTAGACAAACAAAGGTTCCAATATTTTCCCCCATCTACTATGAATTCTGGTCTGTTTCTGTTACCATGTATTCCCATCCCTAGACACTAAATAAACTTAAAAATACTACTCAAGACTTAGAGCTTTTAACTCACGTTCTCATTTACCGTGCTATAGTATTGTACCTGAGTTAAGTTACAGAAAAGCGAGCTACGGTATGTACAAAACATGATTTCTTCAAATAAAAACAAAACCCACTCTAGCTCTTTTTTTCTTAAGTCACTCAGCAAAGTCCCATTTCTGACTATGTCATAATATTTCTGGGACAACAGACAACACTGACTAAATCTGTGTAAACTGGCCATAAGGGTTCCCCTCTATTAATACTGAGTCAATGGGGTAGACTGCATTTTAACATATATATATTCCTAATTAATCACTTCTACAAGAATGAATTTAAATTAAAACTTTCAACCATATGTCCAATACCTAAAAAAGTATAGAGTCATTGATGCCCATGTATTATTAAATGTCATATTCACTTTAATTTTAAAAATAAAAATGTCAAAGTGTTATAGATGTTACTAAAATCTCACACACACCTCAACCTTCTCCCTCTTCCCCTTTATTTTCTCCCCAGAAGCAACCACTTTTTTGAATATGCTTAACTCTTATGGGTGTTTTTACTGCATGTCACCACATCTATAAATTTCATATATTTAAGAATTTTACATGAATATCATGCCATCCATCTTTTTAAAAATACCTTATTTTTTAGAGCAGTTTTAAGTTCATAGCAAAACTGAACAGAAAGTACAGAGAGTTCCCACATATTTCTTTTCCCTTCACCACTATCAATATTCCACACCAGAGTGGTACATTTGTTAGAACTGATGAACTTACACTGATACATCGTCACCCAAAGTCCATAATTTATATTAGGGTGTATTTTGGCAAATGTATTCACCATTGTAATATCATACAGATTAGTTTCAATGTCTTAACATTCCTCTGTACTCTGCCTATAAACCTTGGGAACCACTGATCTTTTACTTTTACCTCTATAGTTATGCTCTTTCAAGAACGTTATATAGTTGGATTCATACAGTAAGTATGCTATTGCATTGGCTTCTTTCACTTAATAATACATATTTAAGGTTCTCCCAGTCTTTTCATGGCTTGATAGCTTATGTCTTCTTGGGCTGAATAATATTTTATTGTCTGAATGTACCACACCTTATTTATCTATTAATCTACTGAAAAGCATCTTGGTTGCGTCCAAATTTGGCAATTATGAATAAAGTTGTTCTGTGTGGACATAAATTTTCAATTCATTTGCATAAATACCAAAGAGTGTGATTAATGGATTATATGGTTAAGAGTATGTTCAGTTTTGTAAGAAACCGCCAAACTGTCTTCCGCAGTGGCTGTAACATTTTGTATTCCTGCTTGCAATGAATGAGAGTTCCTGTTGCTTCACATTCTCTGCAGCATCTGGTGTTGTTTTTTTTCTTCTTTTAAATTGTGGTAAAATACACATACCCTAATATCACCTTAACCATTTTTAAGTGTACAGTTCAGTAGTGCTAAGTACATTCACAGTGCTGTGCATCCAATCTGCAAAACTTTTTATCTGAAAAAAACTAAAGCTCTATCTATATCTATTAAACTCCCTATTTCCCCCTTCCCACAACAATCTTCAAGCTACTTTTTGTTTCTAAGAATTTCACTATTCTAGAATTTCGCACAGTATTTGCTTTTTGTGGCTTAGCATAATGTCCTCAATGTTCAGCCATATTGCATGTGCCAGAATTTCCTTCCTTAAGTTAGAATAATATTCCATTTTATGTATATACTACATTTTGTTTGTCCATTCACCCACTGAAGAACTTCGATTGCTTCCTTTTGCCGACTGTAAATAATGCTGCTATGAACATAAGTGTACAAATACCTTTTTGATTCCCTTTTAATTCTTTTGGGTATACACCCAGAAGTGGAAATGCTGGATCATATGATAATTCTATTTTAAATTTTTTGAGGAACTACCATACTGTTTTCCATAGTGGCTGCACCATTTTTCATTCTCACCAACAGTATACAAGTGTATCAACTTCTCCACATTCAATACATGTTATTTTATTTTTTAGTTGATGGCCTAATGGGTGTGAGGTGGGCTCGTTGTGGTTTTGATCTGCATTTCCTTAATGATCTGTGATGTTAAGGATCTTTTCATATGCTTCTTGGCTATCTGTATATTTTCTTTGGAGAAATGTTTATTCAAATACTTTGAACATTTTTAAATAGGGTTGTTTTGTTGTTGTTGAATAGTAGTTCTTTATATATTCTGGATATCATCCACATAACAGATTTGCAAATATTTTCGCCCACTTCACTGGTTGCCTTTTCACCATGTTGATTAGGTCCTTTTATGCACAAAATTTAAAGTTTGATGTAGTTCAGTTATCTTTTGTTAGCTATGTCTCTGGTGTCTTCCAGGAGTTTCATTGTTTTAGGTCTTACATTAGGTCCTTGATCCTTTTCAGTTAATTATTATATATGTTGTTAGATAAGGGTCTAACTTCATTTTTTTGGCTTGTGGATATCAAATTTTCCCAACACCAATGTCCTTTTCCCACTGACTGGTCTGGGCACTCTTGTCAAAAATCATTTGACCACACATGCAAGGGTTTATTTCTAGACTCCCTATTCTATTCCACTGGTCTAAATGTCTGACTTTATGCCAATATCACAGTATTTTGATTACCATAGCTTTGTACTGAGTTTTAAAACCGGGAAGTATGAGACCTCCAACTTTCTCTTTTTTCAATAAGAGAAACTATTAACTATTCGGGATCCCTTAAGATGCATAAAAATTTTAGGAAGAATTTTTCTACTTCTGCAAATAGCACTGCAGGGATTTTGATGGGGATTGTATTAAATCTGTAGATCACATTGGGTAGCACTGACATTTAACAATAAGTCTTCCAATCTATTAACACAGGATCTTTCCATTTATTTGTGTTTTCTTTCTTTCAGCAACATTTCGCAGTTTTCAGTGTAAAAGTCTTTCACCTCATTGGTTGTTTATTCCTAAGTATTTTATTCTTTTTGATGCTATTATAAATAGATTTGTTTCTCCATTTCCTTTTCAGGTTGTTCCTTGTTACTGTATTTTGATTTTATGTCCTGCAAATTTGCTGAATCATTTATTTCTTCTAACAGTTTTTGGGGGGGCGGTGGTGATCTTTAGGGTTTTCCACACATAAGATCTTTTTCTTGCCTAATTTCTCTGGCTAGGACTTTCAGAACCATGTTGAACAGACCTGGTGAAAGCAGGCATCCACACCTTCTTGTTCCTGGTCTTGAAAAGATCATGAAAAGCTTTCAGTCCTTCACTATTGAGTATGATGTCTGCTGGACTTCTCATATTTGGTCTTTATTACGCTGAGATAGTTTCCTTCTATTCTTAGTTTGATGAGAGTTTTATCATGAAAGGGTGAATTCTGCCAAATGCTTTTTCTATATTGAGATTATGTGGTTTTGTCTGTTCAGTTAATGTGGTATATTACATTAATTTTCATATGTTAAACCATCCTTACATTCCAAAAATATAAATCCTTCTTGGTCATGGTGTATAATCTTTTAATATGCTGGTGAATTCAGTTTGCTAGTATTTTGTTGAGAATTTCTACAATACTATTCATCAGGAATAGCAGTCTGCAGTTTTCTCATGTAGTGTCTTTGTTTGGCATTTGTACCAGGGTAATACTGGCCTCATAGAATTAGTTTGGCAGTGTGCCCTTGTCTTTAGTTTTTCTGGAAGAGTCTGAGGGGAATTTGATGTTAATTCTTCTTTAAATGTTTGGTAGAATTCACCAGTGAAAACATCTAGTCCTGGGCTTTTCTTTGCTTGGAGATTTCTGATTGCTGATTCAATCTCCTTACTAGTTAAAGGTCAGTTCAGATTTTCTACTTCTTCATGATTCAGTCTTGGTAGATTATGTTTCTAGCAATTTATCTATTTCACCTAGGTTATCTGATTTGTTGGTGTGTAAGTCATTCTTATCTTTTTGCAACTCTTTTCTCTATAAAACACATAACAAGTAAAAACATCTTACATGTGGAAATGCCAAAATATGAGTACAAAATAACTACTCTAAAAGTTCAATAAAAGGAATAACACTAATTGTTATGATGAAGGAAAACTTAACTGAAGCCTGAACGCTTAAATTCAACCTGGAAATGCAGGAGAAGAGTCTAAGATGACGTTATACAGATGAGGGAATTATAAACTAAAAAGGTTAAGAATTAATCTGGTCATACACAGGCATATCTCATTTTATTTCACTTTACAGATATTATATTCTTATCAACTTTGAGGCAAGACCCTTCAACAGCAAAAAGAGTATATCTTGCTGAAGGCTCAGATGATAGTTAGCATTTTTTAGCAATAAAATATTTCTTTTTCGCTCCAGTGTTTCTCACCTGGGATGATTTTGCCACTTGGGACATTTGACAATTTCTGAAGACAAATTTTGGTTGTTACAACTGGGGGAACACAGTGCTACTAGCATCAGAGCAGAGACAAGGGATGCTGCTAAATATCCTACAATGTAAAGTCCACAGACCAAGACTTATCTGGCCCCAAATGTCAATAGTGCCAATGCTGAGAAACTCTGCTGTTATCAACTATGAGCTATTTTCATGAGAACCCAAATTAAGTTCAAATATATTAGAAAAAATGTATAAATAGAAAGAAAACATTCTAAAAGATTAATAGCAGTAAGATTATGGCTGATTATTTTATTTTCCCATTTTTCTAAAGAATTTCTATAATTACCATGCCATCACCATTTCAAGAGAGAAAACTTGACTTAGAAAATTTAATTTAGTCACAAATTGTAATCAGAGTACGCTCCTGTTCTTTTTTAAGTTTCATTTAACTCCCTCAAGTATTTACTTAAGTGCCACTAATATACCAGACTCTATGATAAGAATTACGAGAGGTGTACAAAATAGACAAGGTCCACAGACTCAGGGAACTTACGGTCTGATGGGAGAAATTAACATTGAATAAATACACTAACAAATTCTGATCAGTGTTCTTAAGGAAAACAATAGGTGGTTTCAATTAGCTTGTTCAGGGATGGCCTAAGTAAATGATACTGAAGATTCAAAGGATGAGAAATAACCAGACGGGTGAAAAAAAGGGGGACGAAGGTAAAGGGATTAACGATTAACGCAAAGTGGGAAGGGTATTATGACAGTAAAAGCAGCATGTATGAAGGGCCTGAAGAGGAGAGGGCTATCCATGGATTAGTTAGAGGGATTAAAAGATGAGTATAGTAACTAAGGGAGAAAATAAATTCAGAGAGGTAGGAACAGATAGGAACTAGATTTGGCAAGGCCTTTAAGATCTCAGTAAGGAGTTTGAAAGCCATATGTGGTGGGAAGCTAATGAAGCAGAGGAGAGGTGTGATTTAATTTACTTTATTTTTTAAAAGAGCCATATTTGTTATTTCATAAAACAGAAAAGAGCCAATAGTAGAAATAAGGCAACCACTGTGGAGATAACAGGTAATAATGATTTGTCCCAGATTTTAAGTGAGTAAAAAGTTAACAGAAAAGAGTGGAGTGACATTACCTAAATAATGTAATATTCAACCCTAAGAGAAACTTCTCTTTCCAGGGACGCTGCTGCAGAAGCAGGCAAAAGATGTTCAGCATTATGTGACCCCCCTAACCCCCACACCGAATATCACAGCTGACTGGTGGTAGGGGTGAAGGAGAAAGCCAAACCATTATAAGGCCAGCAGTAAAAATAATGTTTCAGCTTGGGCTGAATTTATTAGCTCAATCAGATTCTCTCAGTAATTTAACACAAATATAACGCCTAAGACAGTATCTGGAAAAATAAAACAGTAGCTAAGTTAGTGGCTGACAGAGCAGTACAGCAAAATCCATGAATCTCTACCACCAAGACACTCCTACCTGAAGTATCTTGGATGCGAGAAACGGTTCCTTAATTTTCCTAACACCCCACCCTTATTTGACCTAGTCTGAAGACAAGTGCTCCTTGCATTCTTAAAAGCTTCATCAAAACAAGCACCTACTATGGTAGGATTTTAATTTTACAGAAATTGAAGCTAAAAAAATTAAGTTTTCCTAATGGCGTACAGCTAATGAGATGCAATCCTAGGTCTTCAAAAAACCCCAGCTTTTCCACAAATCTCAAGGGAAGAGTTACTGAACACCAAACATTTAGGATGTCCGTTCCCTTCAAATTTGAGGTATATTATTTATTGTAAATTTGAGTTTAGGAAAGAAAGATAAGGGATCTATTACACTAGCTTACAGTGGCTGAATACCCCCCACAGGATCAGTTCAGAGCAAGTATCTGAGAAACATTGACATGACAGAATGTAAACTATGAAAATAGGAATTTAGCCTATGTTATTCATTGCTCTATCACCACTGCTTACAAAAGAACCCTGGACACAGAAGCTGAACAAATGAATTCTATACAGGGGAGGGTAGACACAGAAGTCAGCAAAAAAGTGCTATTAAGAGTCCGTTCACCTACGATCCTCTGGTAGTAGAAAGTTGTTACAGTCCCCACTTACTTAAGCTATGCAAGTTTATTTTTTTTTTTTAACATACAGCTTTATTGAGATATAATTCACACACCATACAATTCGCCCTTTTATAGTGCACAACTCGTGGTTTTTAGTACATTCAAAAGCTGTGCATCAATCACCATCATCTAATTCCAGATTTTCTTCTTCACCACAAAAAACCGCATACCCATTAGCAGTCTAGTCATTCCCCATTTTCCCTTGTCCCAGGCCCTGGCAACCACTAATCTATTTTCCATCTCTATGGATTTGCCTATCCTAGACATTTTATATAAAAGAATTATAGAACATGTGATCTTTTGTGAGTGGCTTCGTTCAGGCAGTCTTATGTTTTCAAGATTCATCCATACTGTAACATGTAGCAGTACTTCATTACTTTTTATGGCAGAATAATACTCCACTGTATGAATGTACTACATTTTGTTTATCCTTTTATCAGTTGCTGGACATTTGAGTTGTTTCCATGTTTTGGCTATTATGGATAAGGCTACTATGAACAGTCATGTACAAGATTTGTGCAGACTCTTGTTTTCAATTCTCTTAGGTTTATACCTAAGAGTGGAATTGCTGGGTCACATGTTTACTTTTTGAGTTTATGCCAAACTGCATTCCGAAGTGGCCGCACCATCAGCCATATATGAGGGTTCTACTTTCTCCATATCCTCGCCAACACTTGTTTACTGTCTGTCCTTTTGTTTACAGCTATCCTGGTAGGTGTGAAGGGGTATCTCATTATGGTTTTGAGATTTATTTCCCTAATGACTAATGATGTTGATCCTATTTTTTACTTGTTTACAAGTCCTAAATAAGCTTTTTCATCATTTAAAGATAATACTGTTTTAAAGATGGAAAACAAAAGAGAAAATTATTCAAGATATTGATAGGAAAAAATGTGAATACTTAAGTAAGATGTTTGAGAAAAAAGTTGATCAACAATGGGCTCAATTCTACAGATATATTTGCGATACAATGAACATCTCCATATAATTTTCAAAGGCAAAATAAGGAACCATTCTACATTCTACACTACTGGATAGTAGTGCTTTATAATTTTGTCCTCAATAAGTTTCTTCTTCCTTTCTTCTTACTCTATTGGACTCTTAATTCTTTTGGCAAATCTGGTTTAAGTGGAGTTACCAACACCCTTCCCAATCTACAACACACACGTGCATGCACATAAACACAGGTGGACACATAGCACAAGACCTTTTCCTAGCCAATCACAGCACCATATTCCTCTGCCCACAGTGATTAATTCAGGTGTAAGGGTGCATTCAAATCTTGACTGATCAGAGTCCTCTCTAGACTTTCACTAGTACTCTTATAATTAATGCCAGGACTTACCAGGTTATGAGACCCAGATTCCCCCACTATGCTTAAACTAATTGAGCTGGGTTTCTGTTCCCTAAAACATAACTACACAATATTAAAAAATCAGATCTTTCAGCCTAAAGCTATCAGACCTAACTTTCAATACCAAAATTATGGAAAAAAGTTTATGGTATCCGTAAAGCCGCTGTCCTAAAGAAAACCAGAAAATACCAGGTTTCATACTTACTAAAGAACCAAGAATGATGTAACGATTATTTGAAAATTTTAAATAAAAATCTTTGCTTGTTTTTCTGGACCACCAACAGCTGGGGAAAATGGCTAAAAAGGTCCAGGATAAAGAGATAGGATGCGTGGCAAACAGGAGAGGGTCATTTAATACGACCAAGTAGAAACTACCTGTAAGGCTTTCAGGATACAACTACTATAACTAAATAACTTTATACAACACCTGCTTTAAGAAACCACAGACATGCTATAAAAACTTAACCAAGTATTAAGAGTAGATACTGGACAACTAACATTTACACTGAAGAAAAGGAAACTGAGATAAACATTTTTTTATTAGAAAACAAATCATATTCTATCACCAAATTATGAAACATCATATTATCTTAGGATTCTGACTTTTGTTAACAAAAATTTAATGAAATTCCAGGTTTGCCAAAATACAACCATTATTGAAAACGTAATTTTTCAGTTGAATGTAAATTAAATTTAGGGTAAAAGTGAAAGCTAATCAAATGTTGTTCTAATAGTAAATAGTAATAGAAAAAAGTTTAGCATTTTAAATAATTAAGCTAATCTTGTATTACCAGCAAATGTCTATGACCTTAAATCGTTCTCATTATGGATACTAAATAGTGAGAATTAGAGCTATTTTCTGGGTTACAAAATCTACATGAAGTATTTACAAACCCACTTACAACACAGGACTAGAAAAATGAAGTTAGAAACTTGAAACAATTTGGTTGAAGCACATAGGAAAAAGAAGGCTTTGACTTGACTGCTAAAGAAGGAAAAAAGGAAGCATTCCCCAATTCATGTGATGCGATTTAATTATGGTGCACACTGGTACAAAAGGAACTGTGAACGAAATGTTATTCTGACAGAGAACACATGGGGTTATGTGGAGGTAGTGTATGATGAAGCAAATTGGTAAACTAAAAAGAGCTTCTTTTCATTCTGTATATGCATTATAGGAACTGTTAAGCATGTAAATGGTTTAGAAAAATTAGGTTAATTTCCATTAACTATTAAATGGACAAACCAGGGTTCAAATCCAGATGTAAGTGACTCCATCCATAGTCCATGTTCTTTAACTGTGACACTATAAAGCCTTTTAGGAGCCTTTATTAATTAAAAGAGACAGTCCCCAGTAACAGAAGCAACAATAACAAAGACAGTGCTTCTCAGTGTGTCCTCTATGGGGACAACTGAGACCTTTTCAGAGGGTTGACAAGATCAAAACTACTTTCACAATATCACTACTAATACTTTCTTACTGTGTTAACATTTGCACTGCAATACAACGCAGTAGGTAAAACTTCTGTTCTTTTAGCTTGAATTAAGGCAATGTCACCAAGTTTTATTAGTATTAGTCATTGTATTTCAGTTAAAAAAAAAAAAAGCCAGCTCACGTAAGAACATCCTTGATGAAAAACTGGCCCTTTCTAAAATTTTGTCATAAAATAGGAATTACACATAAACCATAAAGTAGGGATTATACATAAACCACTTTTGCAACATACCGACTCCTGCAGTAGGATGCCTGTCTCAAGGAAAAAGTATTTGTGCGATTGTGTGAGTTGTGAATTGAACTAGCTACTTTTTTCATGAAACATCATTTTTACTTGAAAGAATGACTGACAGACAAATCATGGTCATTCAGACAGTGTATGGCAGATGTTCTCACAAAAACGAGCAAAGTGAGTTTATGGCTTTGAGGAAAACAACTTACAGTATTTGCTGCTAATGATAAAATTTGAGCTTTCAAGTGAAAATAAGAATTTTGGAAAACTTGTATTTATCACTATGAGCTTGACAGAGTCCCACTATTTAAGATTTTTCTGATGAACTATGTAGTGACACTAATAATTGAATTTTCATTCTATAATAAAGTGTGCCAGCATTTGGAAGAGCTACATAACTCGGTAAGCAAATATTTTCCAAATGACCAATACATGATGTTACAAAATCGGGTCTGAGTAAAAGATACATTCCAAGTGCAAGAAAGACCAATGGATGTCAATGTAACAGAGTTAAGGTGGCTTCAGATTCCACATTGCAACTAACCTTTAAGAAACTATTTGTGGAGTTATGATACAGTATCAAAGAATAATTTCCCTAATATCTGAAGGGTATTAAAACATTCCTCCCCTTTCCAACTGCTTACTGTGTGTGAAGGTGGATATTCTTTATATACTTCAATCTAAACAATCTATGAGTTAATATTTTTAAAATTATTAGTTTTAAATTTCTAAAATGGTAACTATTGGTAGAAATCCACAAACAAAGCTCTTTGAGGATCCTCAATTTTTAACAGCATAAACAGGTCTTGAGTTCCAAAGCTTTGAAGACTTCTGAACTAAGGTCATTATAAGCACATGTACGTTGTCCTTATTTAGTAGGTGCCAATATAAATATTGTTCTCACATTAACTGTAGAAAAAAGGAGTCTTCCCCAGCCTTGTCTTTTAGTAAACCTATCTGTAAAGCATAGTACATGGATTGTGTTTCTCTGGAGTTTAAAGCCCACAAATGATACACAATTTCCAAAAATCTCTCTGGGAAAAAAAAAGGAAACATTGAATACTATACCACATATAACACTGAATATTATACCACATGGACTATGCTGGGTGCTTTTACATATAACCTTTTGGTCAACTTTGAGATCTCTTACAAAGGCTATGAGACGTTAAAAGAGAGGTAATATGACACAGTATAAACAGGATAGACTTTCACACACCTGATTTAAAATCACTCCCTTGAATGTTATGCTATTAAGTCTCTTGAGTTTTTCTTCTATAAGAAGAAAATGAGAATACAATTAAAAGCATGTACAGCAAGTACTCAAGAGTTAGTTCCTTTCAATCCTATTTTTCCTCTCTTCCAAAAGTAAACCAGTGAGGACCAAAATCATCATTTAAAGTTAGATTTGACAAGCTCTCATTGATTACAGGTCTCACATAGATGAATGCTGCCCTAGTAAACATTTAAAAAATATTTTAAGGACCTACAATCACTATTAGGCATTAGGAATCAATGTTTAAAATCTACCTACACATTTTTTCTAAAGTACTTTCATTCTTTTAAACCTAAATCATTCCTACAATTCTTCCCAATCTTATATATTCACTTGAAATACTAGTAAGTATGAAAAACAAAGACATCCATCTTGATATCTCTAAGAAAATACCAATGAAGCAATTGTGAAATTGGTTATCTTGTAAAGCAGAAAAGTTGGCAGGAAGCACAAAAACAATTATTTAATTCCCAACTATATTGCTATCAAATATTACATATTGTCACATGCTTGGACTACTCTATGAAAAATTAGACAGTAGTTATTTTAAGTATAGTAGATATGTTCCAAGATTTGTGATGAGAGAGGTCAGTCTCTAAAAGTTAACAAGACTTAATAGCTTAACAATGCTTTTCACTCTGTACAGTACAACAAATCACCAAGGCCATTTCTAAATGACACAATAGCTGATCATTTTTCTAATAGCTGATCAATTAATTAAACTGTTGCCAACCAAGCAAATATTTTTTCTTTTAACTTCAAGCTTACTTGATATTTTATGTTAAATGGACAATCATAAGTTTCCAGTTATATATTTTAATATTCTTTTATTTTCAGGGTATGTTTTTTTCCTCAAAGTTGTGTTTTTCTAAGATCTAATTATTCTTCAAAAATAACTTATGCTCTATTCAACCTGGATACTCTGAGAACTTCTATACATAAACCAAATGAGCTTAATTTGCCCTATTCTGACAAATTTTTTATTTGAAGTTTGGTCACTACCCATTTCCTGTGTTGCATTGTGCATACCTTCTCTATGGTTACTATTCTCAAATTAATAATGATGATCCTCTAACACACTGCATGAAAGCCAAGCACTGAATATCACCTGAGAGTTTCTGTAAATTATTTTAAATGGATACTGACATATGCCTTCTTTGATGTTTTTCAAGAAGTTAGCATGACCACATTTTAGAGGAATCAGAATGGTAGAATGAAAGATAGGAATGAATATCAGATCAGAAGCTATGAGTCAGTTTTAACAAAGTTTTAACACTTTGAAAATATGACTTTAGAAGGGTCGCTAATGCCCCAGCCCAAACTACCCTTCAATGAGCAATGACATATCTCTACCTTAAAAACTTTCGCCATTAACTGTAAGTTCAACTTAAGTTATAAATGAACACAGAGGAAAAAAGCCAATTACAAATAAAGGAGTTTAAGAAAAAATTACACTGAATCCTATTAAATCTCCTTCCTAAACAGAAAAACTAAAGGTGATACAATGCTTGGAGAACTGCTAGGCATCTTCCTAACATTAACATATTAATCTATATAACACTCATGAAGCAGATGTCAAGAACCTCTAGTTTTACAGAGGAAAGAGCCTTAAGTCTAACTGATTCTCCCAAGGTCCCACACAAAATTAGAGATTAAACTAAACTCTATGACTTTGTACTCTTCATAATTTTGAATCAAACAATGTTAGAGCAAACTGAAAAATGCTGCAATTACCTCACTCTATAATGCTATCCTCTTTGTGCTGTCCGATAAGGTAGCCAATAGACACCTGCAGCTATTAAGCAAGCACCTGAAATGTAGCTAGTCCAAATTGAGACAGGCTCGATACAAGACAGGTTTTGAAGACTTAGTATAAAAAAAAAGAATACAAAATATTTCATTAATTTGTTTACATTGATTATATGTTACCATGGTATTTCGGAAATATTGGATTAATCAAAATCCATTGGACAGCACTGGTCCACACTTCTTTCCAAAGACCTCCCAATGAAATAAATGTCATAACCAAACCAAAAACCAGTATTTTCTTAGAATCTGTTGTAGTAAAACATAGTAACTATATTTGGAGACGGAGGAAATGGGTATACTGTGTCCTGAGGGACATACGTGTATATATATAATTAACACACTAATAAGCTATTCTAGTGTTCTCTAAGGATAATAAAAGATGTTTCCATCTCATTGCAAGTATGTAAGACTTTGAGTAAATCAGAAGTGAGGATAAAGTATAACTTTCCATTAGAGTAATTTGTGATTTCCTTAGGTAGAAAAGTGAAAATATTCCTAATGTACATACAGGGTTATCAAAGTTAGCAGAGAATGCCCATAAAGCACTATGAACTTCTCAAAAAACAAAAAAACAAAACAAAACAAAACCCTGCCTAATGTGTATTTATAGTTACTTATAAAAATCACATATTATAATATTGTTACAATATAGTCAGCACTTAACCTTATTTTGACTAAGGTAATAAGAGGTGCACAGTAAGGGGACCAACAATTTAAAAAGGATCACTTCAGAGAACAGTTTGGCAGTCCCACAAAAGGTTATACATAAAGTTACCCTGTGATCCAGTAATTCCACTCCTAGGTATACAACCAGAGAGAAATGAAAACACAGGAAAATGTGTAAATGAATGTTCACAACAGCATTATGCTTAATAGCTAAAAACAGAAATAATGCAATGTCTATCAACTGATGACTGGATAAACAAAATGTGGTATATCCAAACAGCGAAATATTATTCGGCCATGAAAAGGAGTGAAGCACTTATACATTATTACATGTGTGAACTTTAAAAACATTATACAACCTGAAGAAAGGCAGTCACAAAAGATCACATATTGTATAACTCCATTTACATGAAATGTCCAGAATGGGCAAATCTGAAAAGATAATGAGGGACTGGGAAATGAAGAGTGACTGCTAATGAGTTTGGGTTTCTCTTTGGAGTGATAAAAATTTTTAAGATTGATTGTACTGATGGTTGCACAATTGTGTGAAAACATCAAAAGCCACTCTAATCTAAATGGGTGAACTGTATGGTATGAAAATTATGTCTCAATGAAGCTGTTAAAAAAAATTTTGCCAGAAATAAAGGAAGAAAAACGATTTTTGTCAAGCATCTAGTTCCTATTTTTTTGGATTTTGTAACTGTGGCATTTATTAAGTTTTGTCATTTATGATTTTTTCATTTTAAATATTCATCTTAGTAAAAAAAATTATCACATTACAAATAATAAACTTACTGACAACCACAAATTGTACACTTAAATGGTGACTTCTAAAGCATGTGAGTTCTCAATAAAGCTGTTAAAATTTTTTCATTAAAAAAAGGATCACAAGAATGTCTCATGTTAACATTAAAACAGAGAATTAACAGGCCAGCCCCAGCCACTTAATAGTCCTTCAAATTATGAAACTCACTAAGAAAGCACAAACTACCTTAGAGATTAAATGGCTTTGTGGAAAGCCAGAAATATAGTTACTACATCAACAAATGCTCAAAGTTCAGAAACACGGGATAGGAATTTGAAGATCTCAGTATAACAAAGTACAGAAGAACAACATAAAAAAAAATACTATTTGACCACTTTCTCTTAAAAGCTAAACTTTTTATTTAGATGCAGAATGGATTAAAAACTCTACCTAGACTCTTAAAACTGAAGGGAAGAGTCTTCTATCAAAAATCCATGGGGAGTGTTTGTGCGCGCGCGCGCTCGTGCGTGTATTTTCCCCACCCACTTTATGTAGCCTCAGCACCTCGGGAGCAGCTATATATAATGAAGGTCTTTTTCACCCTATCTTAAAATAATAAAACGCGACGGTGCCATTCCATAGCCCACCCCATCCCCCACTACCACCACCAGCAGGTGGAGGGAAAGGATACTGTAGACTAGAGGATGACAGCTTTGTATAACCCTTTGGACTTTATATGTAAGAATGCAGCTGGTGGTCTCTCAAGAAGGGGTAAACAGATTTGTGAACAAGCTGAAATAAGGGGCATCCTTTGCCTGGAAGAGGGCACACCGTGAGCCACATCTTGAATCAGCTATATCCATAGTAAAACACAGGCCGCAGGAAGGCACTGTTAGCATCACCAGGATGGCCTCTCACGTCGGGGGTGTTTTTTTCAACGGAGAAGTTGACTCCTGTAGTTCGGATATTGGGGGGAGGCAGGGTAAAGCGGGAGTCGGGAAGACCAGAAAAAATGCCTTTAAGTGGAGACGCCTCGGGCCTCGCTAAGGAAGTTCCGAGCCCCACTCGGTCGCCACACGCTCGCCTCCCCCGCCCCCCACCTCCCACCGCACTCCTTCCCGCGGCGCCAGACGCCGGTGCCGGAGCTAGAGCCGGAATCTCCGCGGCTGCCG
>NW_006433378.1:3649060-3673862 GCF_000325575.1 Pteropus alecto | reverse complement strand
GGACCGGCTCCGCCGGGCAGGCCTAGGCCGCGCTGGCCGTGCGCTGGCACCTCGCGCCCCGGCGGAGGCGGACCAGGCCCGACACAAACTTCCCGGCGCCTTAGCAGAGGCGTCACGGGCGGGCTGGCCCCCAGCGCCATTCCCCCGCGGCCCGGCGGCGGCTCCCGCCCCTATTCCCCACACTCGAAGTCCCGGCGGAGATCCGCCTGAGGTCCACAGTCCCCACCTCTCCGGCGTCCCCGAATTTACCTCCAAATCGCGGCCTTTGTTCTTGAAATTCTTGAGCCGTTGGTTGTCCAGTTTCTCGTTGTCCGCCATGGCCGGGCCGGTGACTCCTTCCCCCGCCCGGGCCCCGCGGGATCCGCCCCAACCACCACGCCGCACCGACACTCCCAGGAACCGGGCCGCCGCCTGAGCTGCTGTGCTCGTCGCGCCGCCGCTTCCTTCCTCCTCTCGCCTCCCTCTGCCGCGGCCTTCTCCTTCTCTCCCCGCCCGTCCCACCCCCCGCCCTAACCCCAGCGCGACCGCAGCTCCGACTAAGACAACTGCGGGGCCGGGCGGTGGCAACGGCGGCGGAATGTGCTGCCGGCTGAGAGGGGGAGGCAGCCTCGATGTGAGGGCTCCGGCACCGCGGTCACGCCCATCACCGCCAGCCCAGCTCGCCGATTGGCCAACCAGGCTCCGGTGCGCTCGACCAATCAGAAAGGATGATGGGGAGCTGGGGCGGAAGTTTTTAGCGGGCGGCGCTGGGAGGAAGGGGCTAGAGGACTGAAAGGTTGGGAGGGGAGGGGCGCGGCGGGGGCAGGGCAGGGAGAGACCACCTGTCTCCAGAGCGAGGGGGAGGAAGCGAAAAAGAATTAGACTTGAGGAGAGGTGGGAAGGGGACGGAGAGGGCCGGAAGGACTTGGTTTGCTCCACATATAGGGTTGAGTTAAAGTACATTCTTTTCTTCTCAAGTGCCCTCTCTTCTAGGCCTTTCCTTGCGCGCTCTGCTGGCTTTACTAGAGGAAGTGAGAGCTGCGCCTCGGGTCGGGACACCCCCTTGTCCCCACCTAACTCCGTTTCCTGGCAGAAGGTGCCTCCCGTCCCAGGGCCGGGCCTTGGGCCCTGGACTGGCTGGGGTGACTTGCGTTCAGGAGGCACAACAGAAAGCGGGAGGAGGGACCGTAGGCGGAAAAGGATAAGGACGCATTAGACCAGTCTGATTCAACCTCTCTGACCAAGTCCCCGCAACAGGTAGGAACTTGGGAAGCGCTGATGATCCTGTGAAGAAGATCACCGCCTAGGTGTTACGTCCTAGAAAGTTAAGGAAGTTACTTGGCCACACAGTACTAAATTCAGTAAGAGGGGGACCGTGGTACCTGACACAGTAATGTAATGTAATTCTGTTAAGAAAGGAAATAAAATCCAAGGGTATACATCTTCACCAAGAATATTATTGCCAGAGGAAGAAATTAGACAAGCTACAAAAGAACGTACTCATATTTCAGAAAAAGAGAGAAAAATAATTTTAAAATATACTTAATAGCACGTCAAATGTGCAAGAAACGTGAAGTAGCAGCAACTGAAGTCGGAAGGAGTGTGTGTGTGTGTGTATGTAGAAGCTTTGGATGTGTTAAAATTTGGCGAGATAGGGGAAGAAGACCCTGATTCAGACTATTTTGGGAACTTTCATTCCTCATCCCCTTCCCTCCCACTTCCTTACTGGTATATTTTTTAGTAGAACAACATGCAGAGATAAAACGTTTAAAATGAGAATAATACTTATAAAGTCCTCAATATTTTGTACACTTTGAGTTGGCTATGCAAACAGAAGCTGTACCTGGAAATAATGCACATGAAGGTTAACTCGAATGTAAATGCAGTGCCAATTTTAAATTTAAATGATAAGCACTGGAGCACTGATATTTGAAGAATGTGTTAGGATAAGGAAATTCAGCTGAAAAGCTGGAATATGTGTGTGTTCCACCAACATGGATTTTTGTCCTGAGCAGAATTCAAGAAAACAAATTACTGGTGAATTCCAACCCTATAGTTAGAAGTTATCTTGTCGACATGTATGTATAGATGGATATTTTGTATTCTTTGGAATAAATTCCATGATAGCTCTCATGATAAAGGTGATGAAATTGTCTACGTTTGTGTCTTCCTGTCTCCCAGCTACAACTGATTGTCTCTAATCATTAAACAACTTGAGATTCTCTGCAGAATACTCCTAAAATGGCATAAGATGCAATACAAACAGGAAATAACCACAACTTGTAATTTCAGTTGTTTTATTATTATTATTTGTTTAATATCTGTCCAAGGTCTGTCTTCCTCTTTAGTCAAAAAGCTCTCTGAAATCAAGGACCATATTTGTTTTATTCTCTGTATACCCAGCACCTAGTGGTACTTGGCAATTTACATGCTGTCAGTGACTACTTGTCAAATGCAAGATCTGAATCTAAGCTACTTTGAGAGTATGTTCCACAAATTTAAAAACAGGCTAACACTTCTTGATTAAAAATGTGGCTTGAGTTGTTATTGCTTCTAATTTACACTGGGTTTCTTCTAAGAATTCTTAACTTGGTATCTTGCACATTCCAGGGTTAAGGTTCAGGGAGTAGACCAGACATAGGTTTCAGAGCAAACCTCCCCTACATGTTTAAAAGTAGTTGTGATGCACTTTGCTAAGATGAACAGTTATTCTTAATTATAATGCTTAGGTAGTCTGTTTGCTGTACTAAATTTTTCATTTGAAATTATCACTGCCCATTGCCATCCAGTTTACATGTTTGGTGTCTGTACTTCCAGTTGTTCTCAGATAGAAGAAACATAATTTATCAGAGAGGTAAAGAAGTTGTTCTGGTATTCAGTAATAGCTCTAAATGCAGATTGGCAACCTAATTGGCAATACATGGTGGCTCTAACTGTAGATAGGTGATTTAAGAAATTAAACTTGGTGAACTAAGAAAGTAGTAAAATGCAGCCACCAATACCATTTTAACATAGACTATTTAACAGAAGTTTTTTGTGTATATGAAATATAGTTATCAAACACGATAAAACCTATACAGGCATACCTCAGAGATATTGTGGGTTCGGTTCCAGGCCACTGTAATAAAGTGAGTATTGCAATAAAGGAAGTTGTAATCTTTTTGCCAGTGGAAGGTCTTGCCTTCAATTTGTAAAAAATGCAACACCTATGAAGTGAAATAAAGAGAAGCATGATAAAAAGAGGTATGCCTATATATGAGACCTGTTTTCAGACAGGATATTCAATGTCAAGTAATTTAATATCCTGACTTGTTATTACTTTGATATAGGAAAAGTCTAAAGTATTATGGAGCTAATTGCTTTCATGTGTCATGAAATTGTCTTAGTCACTCTGAATAAAGAAACTTTCTTCAGCAGAGATTTGTGAGAGGATTTGTGAAGCTTGACATAGAGTTTTAGTTGATCAAATGTAATTTCAAAAAGAATTATAATTGATAATTATTTCGTTTAAGCAGTTTGGAGTATTCTCATGACATATCTGTTAAATTGAAGATTGTGGAATCCTTATCTAGACTATGGATTTTATAGTTTTGATTACTGTTTGGGGAATTAGGTGTGATTTCTTGAGCAAAACTCTAAGTATTAGTTGCTGAAACAAGAAGCAATTTTACATGTTGCTAAATCTTAACTAAAATGTAATTTTTGTTTTTTATAGTTGGACTGATCTTTTTTTTTAGAGAAAAACATTGGACCTTTAGTTTTACAGTATTTAGTATTATAGTATACCTTTATTTTCATAGGAAACATAGTTATCAGGTATTGTGAGACTTCATTTATTCTTCTTTATTGGAAAAAATTTTCTGACTTGCAACTTGAGGAGTCTGGAAAAAAGCACTATTTTGACTGAAATTCCTAACTGGTAAGAAATGATGATTTAAAAGCCTACCTGTTAATATTAATTTAATTGAGAGAGATGAACCACTCAGTTTTTCTTTAACTTAGTCTTTTTAAGCTTAGTTTAAACTAAATAATTGGAGAAAAACTTATAATTCATGTGTACAAATCATTGATTATTGGTTAATATCTATTTATATTGCCACCAGGCAAACACGCATAGATTTTTCTTAAGTCTTTTTCACTCACTCTATATTTAGGCCTAAGATATTGGAAAATGAAAGATATATATATATATTATATATATAACATATATATGTTATATATATTATATACATAACATATATAACACATATATGTTATATATATACACACACATATATATACACTACTCCTTTTTAATTTTTTAAATATGAATATCACAGAAGGAGCCACTTAAGCCAAATAGTCAAGGAGACTGATTATATGACTTAGAGCAGTGTTTCTCAGAGTTCCCAAGAACTAGATATTAATAAGTGTTCCTTAAAAAAAGGTTTCCTTGATCTAACAATTTGAGGAACTTGGGAATAGGGGAGTAGTGAGAACTTTGAGACAGTGTAAAGTAGAACACTAGATGGAAACATGAAATCTGTGAGCCTTGAAAGATCACTGTCTTTCCTCAATTAAAAAATTTGTGTTAATAGCATCAACCAAGTATAGTGACTTACAAATGGGTGGTATTTCAAAAGTTTGATTACAGATTAGTTCTTTGACATATAAGAAAATGATCATGACTAGAGGATAGATGTTTCAGGTTAGCCTACGAAGGTTTATTTAATCTTTAAGGTCCTTACATGAACAGTACCTATATGAATAGGTACTTATATGAGTAGGTCATAGAATCTAGTCATGTGTGACAGTATTTCTATGAGGAAAATATTTGGATTTACAACGTTGGTCAGGAGGAGCACATCTCCTCTGTTGTTATTTGCATTTCTACTATTATATAACAGATAACCAGGAACTATTAGGTGATGAAATTACATAGATTACATTGTTCCTTACACTTAGAATTCCATAGATCAGATATTCTGCAAATTCATACCTTACCTGATATGGAAGCCTGGACTACCTCTTACCAATCAGGCTCCCATGGTTTCCAGTAGCCTAAAAAGGTAAAGGGGAAGTGAGGATTCTAGGGACTAGGAAAAAAGGAACTGAGGAGTAGATGGATTATAAATCCAACCTCTTACCCCAATATTCTTACTTCAGACAAATTCCTTACCCCTATTTTTTTCTTTTACTTTTTATTTTTGAATAATTACAGATTCATAGGAGTTGGCAAAAAAAATTGTGTAAAAATATATACCCTTCACTCAGCTCCCCCCCGCATAATCGCATCTCATATAACTATAGTACACTATCAAAACCAGGAAATTGGTATTTATGTAATCCATAGAGCTTATTCAGAGGTGAGGGAAAACATTAGAATACAAAGAATATATGAAATTATCAGGGGGTACCTATATACTGGAACTTCTTATAACTATGCTTTATGAGAAGAATTTTATAATGACAATAATAATTGTTACCACTTGTTGAGTACCTACCATATTCTAGGTCTAGGTGTTTTATTTATGATAAGTATTATTATTTTTATTTGTATTACTATTATAAATAGATAACAATTATTGAGTAACTATGTGGTAGGCAGTCTTCTAAGCAAACGATACATATTAACTCATTGAATCCTCACAACAGGTCTATTATTACTCACTTTACAGATCAGACATTTGAAGCACAGAGAGGTTTAGTGATTCGCCCAAGATCACACAGTAAATAGAAGAAGTGGCATTTGAAATGGGCCTGACACCAGAGCCAGCACCCGTGATTACCATGTAGGTACATAAACTTCAGTGTTCATTTTCGAGATGAGGAACCTGAGGTTCAGAGAGGCTAAGCAACTTGCTCAAGACCCTACACAATTAACAAGTGCTGGAGCCCCAGTTTGACTATCTGCAAAACCCCCACCATTTCTAGTTGACCATTACTATGGACTGAATGTTTGTGTAACCCCCCTCTACACCTCCCAACAAATTCATGTGTTAAAACTTCATATCCAGTGTGACGGAGTTTGTAGGTGGGACTTTTGGGAAGTAATTAGGTCTGAGAGTGAAACCCTCACGAATGGGATTAATGCCCATATAAAAATGGCCCCAGATAGATTCCTCGTCCTTTTGCCAAGTGAGGTTACAGTGAGAAGATGGCAGTCTTTGAGGAAGTGGGTTCTCACCAGACCCCAAATCAGCCATCACCTTGATCTTAGACTTCCCAGCCTGCAGAACTGTGAGAAATAAATTTCTATGGTTTATAAGCCACATAGTCTATAGTATTTTGTTATAGCAGCCTGAACAGACAAAACAATCATGTTACCTCCCTGGCCTATAACACATTATCTCTGCTGGACTTTAGTGATATTGTGATTTACATGAAGAAATGCATATTTGGTTTTCCTCCACGGTGCCTGACACATAACACCTAAAACCTTTATAATTTCCGAAGTGATGAGTTGTATGAGCATCTTTCTTTTTCAGCTCAGAAATAGTTTCAGAATAAAATTGGGTGTCTTTTGTCATTCATAACAAACCCCTTTCACCCATATCTGAGTTTATGTTAATGTGATGACTTTTGGAAAGTCCCTAAGGATAAGGAGACTTGTTGCCAGGGGAAGTAACTATTAGGGCCTTGGAACTTTCAGTCCTACCCCTCTCTGACGTCTGGGCAGGGGAGAGGAACTGGAGTTTAACTCAATAGCCAATGATCTATTCAACATGCCTCCATAATGAAACCTACATAAAAACCCAAAAAGGACAGGTTTGGAGAGCTTCTATTTAGCGAACACGTGGAGGTGCTGAGAGGATGGTGAGAATTCACCACGACATGGAAGTTCTATGCCCCTTTCCCCATTCCCTTGCCCCATGCATCTCTTTCTGGCTATTGCTGAGTTATGTCCTTTTATAATAAACCAGTAACCCAGTAAGTAATCTGTTTTGCTAAGTTCTATGAGTTGCTCTAGCAAATTCATCGAACCCCAGGAAGGGATTATATGAACCTCCCGTTTATAACTGGTCAGTCAGAAGCACAGGTGACCACCTGAACTTGTGATTAGTGTCTGAAGTGGGGCAGGGAGCCCTTAACCTGTGGGATCTGACACTATCTCCTGGTAGTATCAAAGCTGAGTTAAATTGTAGGTTATCCAGCTGGGGTCACAGAAATCTTTGGTGTTGGAAAAAACTACTATACATTTGGAAATCGGAAGTGAGAGTAATGCTGAGTAGACAGAAAACAAGAGTATTTTTTCCTAAAGAGGCTCTAAAGAAGTCCATCTCTGAAATGCCTAAGGCAGTAGTTCTCAATTGTAGAGGCCTTTAGAACCACCTGCAAGACTTAAAACCCAAATTGGCAGACTCCATCCCCAGAATTTCTGATTTAGTAAGTGGGACACATCATCTGAAGATTCAAATTTCTAACAAGTGCTCACTTAATGTTGATGGTATTGGTTCCTGAAATATACTTTGGGACTACTAGATCTGGTCTAACATTGCATGTAAGGTGGTTTCAGCCTAAGGTAAGGACAGAGTTAAAATAAGGGTAATGAGGCATAACAGTAATACTGTGTCATGCAAAATTTCAAAGTACTGTAAATGTAACATAATGGTTATATCACTCTTACTCAAAAAATGTACCGAATAATTAATGTTTCAGGGCAGACTATAATATCTAATTCCATTTTACTTTCTGAATAGATTTATACAATATTTTCCTGGGTCCCTTTTTGCCTCTAGTTTTTTTCTTGAGTATTTTCAATTAGCATTTTCTTGACATTCTTCTAAAAGACAGGCTCCATTGAGCCTTTGAAGTCTATCCTGAGTTCTGTGTTTTTAGCTTAAATCTCACATCCTCTGGCCTCCCTTGCCTTCTCTAGCTCCTTGAAGACTCAGGCCTGACCTAGTTCTTGAGTAAATACCCAAAGAGGCAAAATGCATCTCTATTAACTGTTTTCCCTCTGCTCCTGAATTCCAGCCCATTTGCCAGGCATTCTGGTTTCCCTCTACCAGCCTCTTGCCATGGGCCATGCCTTCACAGGTCCAGTCAGGAGTGTAGTCTCCTGCCACATCTGGACTGATCTCTTGGAACCATCTCTGATACCAACAAACAAAACAGAAATTCAGAGTTAACTTCTCTATTTTTAGTTATTCTGTTCAGGGGGATTACTTCATAAACAATGAAAAAAGAAAAACCTGTTAATTCTTAATTCTCATTTCTATCAGTGGTGCTACTCTGCCTCGATTCTTGAGCTGAAAACTGTGTTTTTGATTCTTCATCCTTTTCTCCTGTGTTCCATTATCAATCAATGGCAAATTGTATTGAATAAATAGGATATCTTCCTGGTGTCTCTCATTTGCCTCCTCTCCATTCTCCCTGCTACCATCCTCTGCTCTGTTTAAGTCCTGTGAGAATTGTTTCATATTCCTGATGTTTCAGAGTTGGAAAAGAGCACAAATATTATCCAGTTCAACCACTTATTTTGTGCTTGAATTCTCACTTCAACATTCTCATCAAGTACAACACAATCATTACTGGAGAACTCGGTATTTCTTGAATCATAGCGCATTCAGTCTTCAGAGGATATCATTAGAAAGTTTTTCATGTCAAACACATGTGTGCATATATCTTTTAAAAGAAAATGTCATTGTAATATTTAAGGTGGAAGCAATTAAGTATCTATGGAGATAACAAAGGGCAAGTGCATTAAATAGAGCTCTTTTTGCATTTGCGGAAATGATAGATTCTTTCCATAATACCTTACACCTGGACTACGATTGTCCCATTTGGAAATTTGAGAATAGCAGTGTTAGTCAAACTAGTGAAAATTAAATGTCACGAGTATGAGTGGTTTTAATAACTTTAATGAAGACAGAACTGATGCCCTAAGACAAATGACTTCCTTGGATAATCACATATAAGTAAGACTCTGATGTATTTATTAGTTGTTTTTCTCTATTACTGAGCATAGATTATATGTGACATATGGTACCATGTATACACATATAATTCTGGAAAATGAATTAAAAAATAGTGCAAGATTGTACATTTTAAGGCACAGAAAGTAATCTTGAAATACACAACACCTCATAGGATTTATCAACTTTCTGTTTATACTTCTGTCACTATGTTATACAAAACCCTGAAGTCTCTTGGAAAATTTCTCACATAGTTTCAACAGATTCTCCAGATGCCTATGAAGTCAAGGTCTATAGCTCCTGGTGTGTCATTTAGACTTAGTCACTACTCATTACCTTATGATGGACTTCAAAAAATTCTTTAGCAACAAATCTTTTAATGTTTTTCTCATCCCTTCCCCACTCATTTGAATCCTGGAAATCCTTGTCCTTTCACCTTTGTGCTTGTCCCAACACTCATTAGACCCCGTTAAAAGTTGCTGTCCTCATGACTAATAAAAATCAGAGCCTGGTAAGTGTTAGACTATCTTATTAAGAGCCCATTAGATATTAGAATGTCTTGTTCTCTTGCCTTTTGGCCACAACTCTAAGATCTGCCTAATCAAACCTTGATGTTCTACATGGCAGAACATAAGCTACCATGCTGATCCCAAATTGGACTTCTCAGGTTTTTATTTCTTATAAATAGAAGCATCAGAGGAAACATTTAACTTGTAGACAGATCGAGTCAACTAATGACTAGTAATACTATTATTTGGTTATTCAAGGACATTATAGAACTATTTATATCAGTAGAAAAATATTGATTTCTTGGTGGCCTAGAAGGGCCATATTTTTTTCTAGAGATAGGAAATTCCTATTTATAATTTTTGTTCTTATTTTCTTATACTTCTACTTGCTACATAAAAGGAGGAAAAATTACGCACCATTTATCTATCCTGATTTATCATGAAACCTCTTTAAAAGTAGTTAAAATTTGCACAGAAATCTCTTTTGAGAGCTGCACATTTCTGTCTCCTCGTTGAATCTGTCAGTCCTCTTGGAGGCACTCTCATGGCATGCGAAGTGATCCAGGGTACACTGGCAAATTTTTAATCTTAGCATTCTTTTAGAAATAATTTAAACACACTTTGGATTGCACGTATCACAAAATATTTCACTTATTACTCTACCCAAAATAACAAAGTGTGTGTGTAAGGGTGTAGACAGCAAGTATATTTCCACCCACCCATCCATATACTACCCCTTAGTGTAGTATATATCCTAGCATTTACTTTGTTGTGTAATATATAGGATAGTGTAGCAAAAAACTAAGTGTATAATGTAGTGCATAGATAGGGCCAGCTTCATGGACATGAAACCTATATAGCTACATAGGGCCCTATACTTAGAAAGGCCCCACACTTGGCTTAATACTCTGTCATCATCATCTTGAAATTCTTAATTTTTTAATGAGGGACTCCACAGTCTCATTTTTTGCCAGGCCTTGCAAATTATGTCGTCTGCCACGGGTAATGCAGCGTATATCCTTCTAATTACCTACCCACAATTTTTTTTGGCGTATGTTCTTTCGATCTTCAAAAAAAGTTTGTGTAATATATCTTTTAAATGTAAATAACATAGGATCATACTAAGCACACTATTCTGCAACCTGATTTTTCATTTACTATTTTAGGGATATAGCTTTCTGTCATTTATCTCATTCTTTGTGATGGCTGAAGAATGCTCTTTTTTATGGATAAACCATAACATATAATCTTCTATCAATGGACATATGAAGTCTCTTGTTCTTTGCTATGACAGAATAAACATCTTTGAATATACATCTTTGTTCACTAGGATAAATTTCTAGAAGTAGAATTGCTAAGTCAAAGGGTATAGACATTTACAATATAATAAATACAACCTGATTTACTCCTCAAAAAGATTATACTAGATTATACAAACCCTAAATCCCACCAACAAATTAGAAGCACCATTATTACCCCACATGCTAACTGAGCATAATAATTCAACTTCCTCTTTGCCAATCTGATAGTGCCTGCTATTTCTAATGGCCTTAGCCTGAGTTATTAGTGCACTAGGATATCATGGATTCTGCTAATATGAAATGGCAGCTTATTGAATCAAACATCAGTGCACCTATCAAAGTGAGTACTTTCTAGGGAGTGATTTTACACTGGCCTTCCTAGCCAAATAATTGAGCACTCTAAGCCCCCAACTTTTCTTTTAAAATAATGTCTTTGCCTTCTACATGTAACATTTAATAATGCTGCAAGTGCTCAAAGAGACCCTCAGGGACATTAATCTTACTATCTTTCTTCTTCTTAACCCCCAACTTTTAAAAACTATTTTTATTTTGAAACAATTTCAGACTTTCACTAAAGTTGTAAGAGAATAGTACAAAGAATTCCCATATACCCGTCACCCAGAGTCCCCAGATGTTAACATTTTCCCACATTTGTTTTCACATCCTCTTTTTCTGCACTCTTTCTTTGAGTGTATGTTACAGGCATGATGCCTCTTTACCCCAGATGTTTTAAGCTCATTCTCTTATATAATCACAGTATAATTACTAAGTCAGGAAAATTGATACAAAATTGTTCTCTATAAACATTATTTAAATTTCATCAATTTTCCCCAATAACTTCCTTTTTAGAAAAAGAAGAAAAAAAATTTTTCTGGTCCAGGATTTAAACCAGAATCACACATTACATTTAGTTCCCCCAACACATACTTTTGGTTTTTTGGTCATATTTTTCATAGATGAATCCTAGGTTGATGTTTTGGCAACCTGAATTTCAAAAATTTGGTTGGTTAGCTTTTTTTGGTTTTTATATGTTTTAAAGCAAAGTTGCTTAAAAAGGAAAAAAATATGATCCAACAGGTTAAAGAAGCATCACACTCTTACTATAGGTAATAAAAATTTGAAGCAGTAAATCATAAGCTATAAAAAAATGAGAATTTCAAAAACGTTTAAAAATGCTCTCAACTTTTAAGAAAAGTTTCATCAGGGTCTTTCTAAAAAGAGTGTTTGCCACCTTTGCTAATGGTTCCAGGTGTTGAGAAAGTCCTATTTGATTATATACAAATAAAGTTACCTCTAAGTTCTTAGAAAGCCCAGGGAGGGGAAAAAGTGAAACAAATGTAATGAGAAATGACTAAACACCAGAGACAAGGGCATTTGTGTCTTCAGTAGGATCACAAGGAACAGCTTTCCTTTCTCTTTAATCTTTTATTAATAACTAAAATAGTGTGAGGTATGTTTATTGGATCAATTAAAGCTTTAACTATAGTTAGCTCTTGAATAGACTTCCTGAGGCACTAAAGATTTCAGATAGTGGTGATCAGCTGACCTGAGAGTTTCTGCAATTTAAAGATGAGTTCACAAAGAAAATGTAGATGGATATATTACTTATTAAACAGATTTAAAAAGTGATCACTGAGTGTCAGTGTTTTAACCACATTGAGTGAAAACTCATTATCCTATTACATTTTCTATTTTATAAATGGGAAAATGAGGCACAGAGAGGCAGAGCGATTTGTCTAAGGTCACACAGCTTATGTGACTAGGAAACTGAGGATCTCAAGGGAAAGCCTACAAGAGTGAGTGGTTTAATCCCATGAACTCTCAAAACTGAAGTGAAACCATCAGTTTCACTTTAAGGCTAGGGCCTCACACTAAGGAGAAGTGGCTGGGAGCACAACCAAAATTTAGCAGGACAGAGCCAGCAAAGAAGGAAAGAGAAGGTCCAGGCTAATACAGAGGAAGAGAACAGTCAGAAAATCTCTCAAAGACTGCTGCCATAAGTTATAAAATCTACCTGAACCAAGCTTCCTTCTTAAAGTTCAAGAAAGCTAAAGTCACACAAAAAATAAGTAAAATAATAAAAGCGTTCCAGAAATATGTGCTCAAAAAAGCACATCTAAAGCATTATATTATTCCAAAATGAACTAAAATACATTAGGAAAATTAATATAGGAAATGAAAGAGCAAAATAAATTAGAATTCAAAAATGAAGTGACAGAACTCAAGACAGAATTAGAAACCAGAACACTTAGGTTCCCAGCCTGGAGCTTGACTCCAGGGTTCAAGTGCTGAGTGCCACACCACAGCCCTCCCATGGCAGCTGCCTCCAGGTTTGTTAACGAAGCTGCTGAATTTTTTTTTACTTTTAAAAATGGCTTTAAAATATTTTAAAATAAATATCAAGTGATTTTAGTAAAGATGATTATTTTAAATGAAATATGAAAATTGTATAATTTTGTTGTATAATTGTATAATTCTCTTACTGTTTCAGTAGAGAATTATAATTTAGATATCAAGCCCTACAGTTTCAATCCAAAGACTGTGGTGCCTTACTACATTAAATGTGATTTTGTGAAAAGCGCGTAAAAAAATTTTTTTAGAAGCCAAAACAATAAAAATGAACTTAATAAGTGGCAGCAAATGTCACAATATATTATGGAGGCATTATACTTATGTAGAAACTTACTCAAAATTTATTAGAGCAATCTTTTGTAATGTTACATTGTATTATTGTAAATTGGAAGTTTGCCATCATAAAGGTGTAAGGAATATGTTTGAGAGAAGGGTGCTGTTAGCAGAAGAATTGAATGGTAAACTCAGAACAGTCATTCTCAGAATGGGAGAGTATGTGTAATTTAAAAATCTATGTTGAATATGACTGTTGTTTTCCTAAGACAACTCAAGAAAATTAAGCTCGATAAAATCTGTTCAGTTGGTAGTAGTTCTACCATGGGAAGGCACTATAATGGAATAGGATAAAAACCTGATATGTAGTGACATAGACCCTAATGTGTGTGCATGTATGTGAATGTGCACACTGAAGGTGGATAGGTGCACACTAGGTATATTCCAATCACTGTAATAGGTTTTCCAAACTATAGTACATAGGTCAAGCCCATCATGCTCTAGTTGAAAACCACAAATCTGAAATATTAAGGCTAATTAAAGAGATATTTGGTTTATGTACAGAGGTTGTGTATTCTAGCATAGACCATCCTGTAAATTTTCCTACCCCTGAAATTTTTTTGCACAAAACCATCAAGTTAAATGAATGTTGAAAAGTTGTCAAGAAAAACGGATGGCTTTGTTAGCAAGTTGTTTTTAAGTTTTACATAACTGGTTCCGTTTCTATGAACCAATGTAGAGCTGAAGAAAAAAAACATCTTTGTCTCAGTTGTTGATGAATATGGATGTCCTAGGTTCTGGTGTGGACTTCTTCAAAACAAGTTTAGATCTGGACTTTGGAGCCCTAAGTGGGCCTACCTCACCAAGAATGGAAATGGAAGTGACCCAAAATTCTTTGCCCACTATTCATTAATAACTTAATTTACTAGTACAACTGAGCCACAGATGAGCACAGATGGCATTAGCCAATCTATTCCAGGGCTCGTTTCCAGGGTGAATTTGGACCCTGGACTCCAGGTGGATTTTGCCTATTTTGTTTCCTAGCACCTTAACCTCAATACCGCAGCCCTTTCTTACCCAGTTACTGGATCCTTTCATGACTTGTTCAGATTCTATGCCTTTTTAAAAAAGCATTTTCACTGCACATGGCACATTCACTGGAGCTTGGAGGTTAAGAAATAAGAGACAATTTAACTAAATTCAACCCAGACCATTTTGTTTCTTTTAACAAAAATTGTTGAGATGGGATAAAAACATTTGATTAAAAAGAAATAATGAATTTTGAAGACTCCAGTTTATTTTTGGTATCATGACTCTAAGAATACAGAGAATTAACTTGTTCTTAACTATATAGAGATTCATCTTTGTTTTTACATAATATAATAAATAGAGAATTTTATAGTAAGAATATCGGTAAGTTCCAAGGAACTTTGATGAAAGCACCAACTGTCTTTAAGGAATATACAAAAAACTGCTTATGTAGTTTTTTTTTTTTAACTGTAGCTAACTTTTTGTTTTTAAAGTTGTGGTTTGTAATTATTGTAAGAAAATACATGCAAGTAGTAAAAATACCTACAGAAAATCAAACAATAGGAGGCTATCCAGTAAAAACCAAATTTTCCAGATCTGCTCCCCAGTCTTCTACTTCCTCTCTGAAAAAGACAACAGTTTCTGAAGCTGAAGTTGATGAGCAGGTGATGAACTAATCCTGTTGCAACTCAATCTTTGCCTTTAAAGACTTAAAAAAAAAAAAAAAACATGTTGGGCTATAATTCTCAGCACTGTTGGAAAGAGTCACACAGCATTGGTTTCCTAAGAGTCATCATTGGTGTTGCTTACATGTAAAGTGGATACGATCCAAAGTTTATAAACGATTGCACAATAAAAATTAGAATACCCTGTTGTGGATCACTGAATAGGTACTGCTCAGGTTACAATTTAACCATGCTAAAGAAACCAAACTATGGAAACATAGGGCAATAAGTGAAACATTCATCAGAGATTTGAAACAATTTCGTTTTAATTTATAGTTTATGGAATATTCCTCCTCCCCCAATGTCATAGAATTTGAATGACTGTTTAAAGTAATTGTTACCTTTGATAGAATACAAGTTTCCAAAGCAATAGATGTTTTCAAGATAGATTCATTTTCTACTTTTATAAACCTAATTGGAAATATTTACCTTTGTATTAGTCACTGTGCTCAAACACTTAACAAAAACTGAGATAATAAATCTGTGTTAAGTCACTGAGTTTATAGTAATATTGTTATGCAGCAATAGATAACAAATACATCTTGACTAAAATGCTTTTCTGACACACTTTTCCCAACCATTTATTAGTACTTTTCAGCATGAAATTTGGTCAAAGCTTTTTGAGAAAATAGATATTACAGGTTCCTCTTCCTACATATAATTATTTACCTGCCAAAAATGTCTAATCAAGTTGCCTTTTGCCTTAAGAAAACCATAAAATTGTTCCTTCTGCCCTCAGAGATCATATATATGTACATATTCAGAGTAATACCTTTTATAATTGATTCCACCAGTTTCTGTCTTAAGGAAATAGGGCTGAAGCTACTCCTTCCTTGATAAAAATCTCTCATGAATAGGACAACTCTTAGCAGAGTTAATCTAACACAATGTCATTTGTTAAGAATGTACACTCTAAAGATGTTTTTCTGGAAAAGATGTCTGAATGTTTGGTTCCATACTATGTATATTATATTGGAAGTATGAATTGGAATGTACCTGTTCTTAAAAGTGGCCAGATGTGTAGGGTAAGCTCTAGGTTAGCACCATCTGCTAGAAATATAATACAAGCCACATATTTAATTTTAAATTTTCTAGAAGCTACATTTAAAAAGTAAAAAGAAACAGGTAAAATAGATTTTAATAATAAATTTTACTCACCTCAAGATATCCAAATAGTATAATTTTAAAATGGAATCAATGTAATAAAATTAATGAGATATTTTCCATTTTTTAAAACTGTGTCTTCAAAACCCCACATATTTTTTATACTCACAGCATGTCTCAATTTAGATGAGCCATGTTTGACATGCTCAGTAACCATATGTGCCTATTGGCTAGTGTATTGGACAGTACAGCTTTAGATAGTTACATGAGCATGTTAAACTATAGACATAAAGTCATCTACATAAAATTCTACTTGAGGTGGCCAAATCCTTCTGGATTAAAAATACATATTATACAAATGCATGTAAATATAATAAGATCTGAGGCATGGATCAAAGAAGAGAGCCATACTAGCTATTACGATTAAACAGATATACAGTGGATCCTTGGCATGTGCAGATTTTACATTTGTAGTATTACCTTGCCCAAGAGTGATTCTTGTAAATTTGCTACATTGTGAATTTAAATCAGCCTGACTATAGGGGTCGTCCCTTGGCTGGTGTGTAAACCTGTCTGACCTCTCTGTGTCTGTATTTCTCTACTTACTTTGTAAACATTAATGTTCACTAAAATCCTAAAGGGGTCACTTAATTTTTACCATATATATTTGTGGCATTTTATGGGAGAAATCACATGCATAGTGGAATATACAGACTTGAAGTCATACCCATACTAAGACTAAATCTTTCACCAATGTCAGATTTTGATGGAGCTCTGAGGGGTTTGTAAGACTAGATTGGGTTCTTCTGTCTGATTCCATTTAAGCAAAGTCTCCATGAAATTTTATGCTTCATTTGTTTATTATATTTTAAGTATGTTTTAAATATTTCATGATAAGACATTGCAATTTTTCTTTTTTTCCCATGTATCCTGATGTTATTTGTTAATATTGCTTAACAAACCAAAGGGTAGATTCTCTTAATTTAACAGATTATTCCTTTTGGAAACTTTCCATTTTAAAGTTCTGTGAAGGAGGAATGAAGGACTTTTTACATGAAGATATTTAAAGTACTCTTCCATCAGATACAACTGATTCTCAGTCATAGAGGGCGAGGATGTTTCTCAAGTATTATCCAGACTCATGGACCCACCTCTTTCTCCTTGATGTAGAAGAGCCATGTTATGAATATCTCTTAAATTTTTTGTAGTAAGTATATGGATGTTTATTATATTTTAAGTATGTTTTAAATATTTCATAATTTAAAAATTCTTTTTGAGGAAAGCTTGTACAACTTGTTCTCTGATTTCATTCCATTAATGCGAGGTTCCTGAACCCTTGGCACTACTGACCTTTTGGGTCAGATAATTCTTTGTTATTGAGAGCAGTCATGTACCTTATAAGATCCTTGGCCCCTACCCACAAGATGTCAGTATCTCATGGTCTGTCATTAATGTTCATTATATTATATTCATTATATTAATATTCATCTGTCATTAATAAGTCATTATATTACTTATTTTGGGCTCTCATCACCTCTCACCTAGACTCTGCATCAGTCCCTGAACTGGCTTATGTATCCAATATCCTAATTTGATAATACATCCTCCTCATTACCATAAAAAGAACAATACCTATAATTTCTTTAGCCTCTACTATGTGCCATGCAAATATTGAGGATTTCCATTCGTCAACTCTTGTTTGACATGATAAAATCAAGGTACAGAGAAGCTAAATGACTTGTCCCAAATGACACTTCTAGTGAGTACAAGACTAGATTCAAATTTAGGTCTGCTTAACTTCAAAGCCTGTGATTTTTAGGTTATCACACAGCCTAAGCATGACATCTTCCTAAAACATGAATGGAACTTGTTCCTTCTTTATCAACCATTTTTAGTGGCTTCCCAATGCATTCCTCAGGCAATATGATCTGTCCATTTCTTTGGTCACTCTGCTCCCATAAGCATTTTCATGCACACCGTATTTTTATCTCGCTGGGCGGAGACCATTTTTCCAAACTTGCATGCATGTTCATGTTTTCATGCCTTTGCCCATGCTGTTTCCTCAACCTGAAAAGCACTTTATTTCTTTTTCTTCTCTAAAATTTTAATCATCTTTCAAAAAAAAGCTCAAAGTGTGTGTGTGTGTGTGTGTGTGTGCGCGCGCGCGTGTGCGTGAGTGTGTGTGTGTGTGTGTGTGTGTTTCAGGGAAAGCTTTCCTGATATTCCCAAGATGAATTGTTTCTTCTTCACTCCCATAGCACAATGCTTGTTATATATAGCTTTTATAGCATTCTGTTTTATTGGGAACTTTTCTACATATCTGTCTATAAATACTTGGAAGGCAGGGATCACTCTTATATGCACTCTGTCCCACTTAAAAAAGACTGAGGCAACTAGAAGCTTCCTTTTTTTAGCTCTGTATTTCCTAGAACACAACACATTGGAGTTTTTAGAAAACATATACACACACATGACTACTCAGTAAAAACTGATTGAATACATGGATAGATAAATAAATAAGAAAATGCATGACAAAATATTTATGATGATGTATTTTTCCTGACTATGTACAATATAGAAAGCTTGAAAAATACAGGGAAAAAATAAGTAATTCATAGTCTCACCACAGCAATATTGATATTCACACCACAGAGATTTTGGAAAATATGCCTCCAGTTACCTGATACTGAGAAATGGCTTAGAAAATCTCCGGTAGGTGTTATTTGGTATAGAGCGGACCTAACGGGCAAAAGGCCACAGTCGTACAGATCCCTGTCCTTTCAGAGAAGTGTACTCCTATCAGGTGAGTCTGGACACATCAAGGACTGTATTGGTTCTTTTATGTATAGCCATAAATTCAAATCTACAAAACTGTATGTAGTAAAAAGTAAGTCTCTCTTCACTTTTGTCTTTCAGCCCCCCAGTTCCCTTTCCCAGAGGCAACCATGGTTATTGATTGATTTTATAGATTTTAAAGTTATGCTAAGTAATACTTATTTGAAAAAAATAATTTTTATACATTACTCTTATACCTTAGACAAAAGCTATTAAAAATCTAACATCTAAATAATAACACTCATTTAGGTAGAATTACCAGTAAATTGATTTTGTGAACTAGCAATTCTTTTTAAACACAGGTGAATGAATAGTCTTGAGGTTGCAGTAAATGTGCTGTATTTGACCATTGTGGTGATTTTTGCTTCTTAGTGACTTATTTCTGGTGAAAAATCTGGGCTTCTGGAGAAAAATCACATAACCATGTAATCTGACACTTTCAAAACTATCCCCAAATCATTTTTTGTTTTCTAAATCAGCTCTCTCTCATGTGTGGCATTTTATTTTATTTTTATTTAAGTATAGTTGACATACTGTTATATTAGTTTCAGGTATACAATATAGTGATTTGACATTTATATACCTTATGATGTAATCACTACACTAAGTCTAGTAACCATCTGTCACTGTGGAAAGTTATCACAGTATTATTGACTGTATTCCTCTCTACCTTTTCATCTGTCCCCCTTCCTCCCCTCCCTTCTGATATCCATCAGTTTGACCTCTGTTTCTATTAATTTGTTTTTGTTTTGTTTGTTCATTTTTTCTGATTCCACATATAAGTGAAGTCATATGGTATTTGACTTTTTCTGATTTATTTCACTGAGCGTAATACCCTCTAGGTCCATCCATGTTGTCACAAATGGCAAGATTTCATTCTTTTTTTATTGCTGAGTAATATTCTCTTTTGTGTATACATACACATATATGTATTTGTGCACATACACACATGTATGTGGCTATTTTAAACCTTTTAAATTCCTCAAATCTCTGACTCTGTAACTTTCTTCCTCGCTTTCAACAGATGACCTTGCCTCTGCTTCACATGGGAAAAGAAATTATTATCAAAGTTTTCTCATACTGGCAGTGACTTTCTGCCAAGCAGATACATATGTGTGAGTTTTAGAAGGAACACCTCATGGTCTATTTTGTATGGAAGGAGATGTGGTGATATGTGGATCTGTATTGATTCATGGGCAGAGCTGAGTCAGGTAATGGAATAAACAAGACTGAAAGATTGTGACAGAGGACATGGGGAAAGAAGTGCATGGATGGATATCTTTAGATTGTACCCAGAGTACAGCAGGTCCTGAATAACATTGTTTCATCCAATGTCATTTTTTTATAATGTTGATGAGATGCCATAGGAGCTTAACTATTCTTTATAACAATTAGCCTATGGTGAAACTGGTTTCATTATATGTTGTTTGCTTAAACTCACAGAACCTATCGGTGACATTCTCATACTTACTGTATGAGAATAACTGTGTCCCATGTGGATGCTTGTCAAGGACTCCTGAAGAGGAGATTCTCAATAATAGGTGGACAAAATGGCCTTTCCCCAGCCAGGCATCTTAGTGTTTGTTCAACAGACTCATTTAAAAAGTCTCCACAGTGGCAGGGAAGGAGAAAACTTTGATAATAATGTAGATTCAACATCAACTTCCCGAATTGGAGCTGATTAGGTTGCTTCAACTTCTGAGTGCCGAACATACCTGCAGCAGCAACCAATAGCTCAGCCCTAATCCCCCTCCCCAGCACTGGAATATCAACCAGCTACCTAGTGGCAGACTAATTACATAGGCCTCTTTCTATCATAGAGAGGGCAGAAATTTTTTCTCATTGTAAACATATATTTACTATAGATATAAGTTTATTTTTCCTGCATGCCAAATTTTCACCTGCATCATTATCTATTGTCCTACTAAGTATGTAATTCATTGTTATGGCATCCCATTAATTATTGTGTCTAAACATAGAATTTGTTTATTGGTGAATGAAGTAAAGCATTGAGCTAAAACGGTTGAGATTCACTGATCTTACCATGTATATCCCATCGCCCAGAAGTGGATGGGCTTTTAGAAAGGTAGATGGTCCTTTGGGAGACCCAATTAAGGTACCAGCTGGGAAACAACACTTTGTGAAGTTGTAATGCTATCAGTCACGATGCAGTAAATGCATATCTTCCATGGCCACAGTACAACGGGTTCAGAAACCAATGGATGTAAGTAGGAGTGACATCTCTCACTAATAAACCTAATGATGTACTCCCCAAATTTTTGCTCTTTTTCCCCTGCAACTTTTAACTCTACTGAGCTAACAGTCGTATTATTGAAGGGAAAAATGAGTCCATCAGGAGACACAAAAGTGGTTACATTGAACTGGAGGTTGAGACTGATACCTGGTCTTTTTGGATTCCTCATGCCTCATGAACAGGGGTGGAAGGAGAGGGAAATTATATTGTCAGGGGTGCTTAATTTTTATTTTAAAGGAGAAATAAGGTTTCTAGGATACAGTGAGGACAAAGAGAAGCATATTTGGAACCTAAAGCATCCTTTGCCTCCTGCTACTACCATGCCCAGTGGTAAAGGCCAATGGAAAACCTTGGGAATCTATATGTCAGAGTCATAAAAGGCTCAGACCTTTTAGGAAGGAAGATTTGAGTCATCTCATCAGATAAATGATACCAACCATTTAAGCCGAAAGCAAAAGAAGTCTAGAATAAGTAGTGGCAGAAGGAAGTTATAAACACAGTTACAGCACCATGCCCTATAGTGGCTAACCTTATTTTCTTCCTTGCTCTGTTCTTTTTTCCCTTGCCCTTTTTATTTGTGGTTCACTTCACAATTTAGTCCATAGATTTCAGGATATCAATATGGAGTTATGACTTAACTAGAGGGCGAAAATATTAACCAAAGGTAAATTAAGTTATTGATGAGATTCTGTGTCTTGAAGGGAGAAAATGAATGTAACTTCATTTGTCCAGGAAATAATCTCATGTGACAGGCAGGGACATATTGTTACAGTTTGTGGTTTGGAATTTTAAGTGTGGGGAGAAGGACAAATGAATGCTGAGCAGCCAAAGGGATGGACAGTGACAAATATTACCGATTGGCTCATTCCACACCTTTTCAATCCATTGTAGCATGCCTGGGCTTTAGAAGCTGGAAAGCTAAAGACTATATTTCCAAGATGCACTTGAAGTTTAGCAAGGGTTACTCATGCTTTCTGCCAGGCAGATGTACCCCTGCCAGAGTTGGCAGGCAAAAGTGAGCATCATAAGACAGAGGCCACATGATTCTTCTGGCAAGCACAGTTGTAGAGGCTTTTGGTTTTTTCTACTGCAGCTGTTGTGGGGGTTCTAGTGACCTGATCCTGGATTCATGGGTATCAAGGAGCAGGTGAGAGCAGCAGGACATATCCACTAGAAAGTTCCTATGTTGTAGTTGGGCTTTTCTCCTAGTTGTGTTGTCAGTGACTGTGCAACAACCAGACTTGATCCCTTGGCCTTTCCAGACATTCTGTAAGCTAACCAACACCCTGTAATAAATTCCTTTATGCTTAAACCAGTGTGTACTCCGTTGTCTGAAATTAGTACTCTATTTCTAAACTAGTCAATTGCAAGGGGAATAGGATTCCCCATTTTCAGAGAGGGGGTGGATATTTGAGAATTGGATACAATAACTCTCTCACCTCCCCTTTTAGTCCTTAACCACTGAAATTTGGCATCTAACGACTCTGCTACTGTTTTTGTTAAGATCACCAGGACTCCCCCCATGTAACCTCTTAGCAGAACTTGACCCCGTTGCCCATGTAACACTTTTCAAAACCTCTCCCTTCCTTTAGTTTCTATTTTTTTTCTTGTTTCTCTGTTCCTCCTCAGTATTCACTGAGGGACCTTCTTTCTCTTCCACTGATCATTTAAAAATGAGTATTCTTTACCAAAACTGCTTCTTTTCTTACTCAACATATTCAGGGGTGATTTTAGATTTTTCTACTACCATGTCTTTAATTAATTTCTGTATGATACTGACTTCCAAATTTACTTATTCAGGACAGTTACCCCTTCTAAGCACCAACTGCATTCTGAATACCTCTACTTCAGTGGCTCATAAGCACATTAAACACAGCACTGACAGGACAGAACTCATTAGCATCCTCCTCTCACCTCATCAACATCTCTCAAATGAGCAGACTTCTTCATTTTATTCCCTGTCCTGGTAAATGGCATTACTCATTAGGATTGCTCAAGCCAGAAACTGGGCGTCAACCTTCAGTCTTTCCTTTGCTTAGCCAACCAGTCTTCAAGTCCTACCATTTCTCCTTCCCAAATATCTCTCAGTTCATATCTACTGCCTTTGTTTTAGATATCATCATCTCCAGCCTATTTACTGCAACAACCTCCTAACCAGTCTCTTTCTCCAATCTTACCTCCTCCTAGTTCATTCTTCGCATCAAAGACAGACTAATACATCCAGAACACATAGAATAACATCTTAACCCCCTTCACTTACAGGGTCTTACAGGGTCTTCCATGGGTTGGCTTCCTTAGCATCATTTATTGCACTCCTTGCTTTCTCTCCAGCACAGTTTATGTCTAGTCATACTGACAAAAGAAGCCAGCCCAGAAATCAGGCTGCATCTTATGAAAGGAAGGTCACCCAGTCTGTGAGAGGTAGAATCTGGATTGGAATCCAGATCTTCTAACTTCTCATCTAACACTGATAAATCAGCATTGTGCACACTAGATAAAATTAACGGTAGTCAAAACAAACACAATTTGAAAAAGTACTTCATTTCCTTCAGAATTTAGTTATTATGACTTTAGTTTGTGGAATAGTTTCACCAAGTTCTAAAACAATTTTAAAAGTGTCAAGTAAGGTCATATAAGAAAACGATTTACACTTTGTGGGGCCAAAAGCTTATACAGTGTGGGAGGGGGATCATTAAGAGAAAGAATTATAAAAAATCTTACTTTTGCAAATGCTACAAAAACATGGGAACGCGTGGCCAGTCTCCCATTATGCAGATTTCCCCCAACTATCCCTATCTTCTGGCATTCATGCCCTTGTGTAAGTCCTCTCCCATATTGTATTGGGATTGGTCTGTGAGACCAATAGACTATAGTAGAAGAAATGTCACTTCTATATGTTGTGAGAATCCTTAGATAGCCCTGTGGAGAAGCCCACATGGTGAGAAACTGAGGCCTTCAGCCCACAGCCATGTGAGTGAGCCATTTTTGAAGTGAATCCTCCAGCTCTGGTCAAGCCTTTAAATAACTGCAGCCTTGACTACAATGTCATGAGATATTCTGAGACAACTACCCAGAGAAGCCATTCCAGATTCCAGACTCAGAAACTGAGATAATGAGGTTATTGTTTTAATGTGATAAGTTTGGGAGTAATTTGTTATATAGAAATTGGTAACTAATACAGGCCCATGCAAGTGAGAGGCCTAGAAGTTTGAGATTGATAAGCTTTATGGTCTCCGCCTATGTTAATGGCTAAGTCTACTAGATTATTGTGACAGAGACAGCTAGTTTTCCACCCAAATTTGTTCTTTCTTTCTTCCACAGAGGCTGTTGACTAGATCATGCCTTTTCAGGTACAAGCCACAATGCCAGACCCCTTTGCAGCTCAGTGTTTCATGCGGCTAAGCTCTTGTTAATGGAATGCAGCAGAAATAATATGTGCCCTTCTGGACTGTGCCTTCTGGAGAATGGTGGTTGTGCTCATTTCTTGGGCCAGGATGGTGACAAGCAGAGTAACCTTGGAAGCCAAATGTTGAAGATGACAAAC
>NW_006433378.1:3636280-3649036 GCF_000325575.1 Pteropus alecto | reverse complement strand
CCCTCCAGGCTGGGTCACCCCCCTGAATCATTTTGTTACAGAGAAATAAGCTTCTATCATGTTCGAGTGATTATCTTTTAAAGTCTATGGATTAAAACAAGTGAGCCTACCCTAACTAATTAATTACGTTCTTCAAAATTTAGATACTTAAATTTTTTTCTCCAGAGCCTAATCTTAATGTTATTTATTTCTGTATTTGTTAATTTATTAACTTTTTATTCTGTAAAATTTCAAGCATATAAAAGTAGAGGAGATCTTATAATGAAGCCTTGTGTACCTATCACCAAACTTCAACGTTCATGTCATAAAGCCATTGCTATCTTCAATGTGTATGTGTATTTCCTACATATTTATGGCCGTTTCTATGTCACTGCTACCCTCTTTCCATTCTGGTCCCGCCTGGATTATTTTTAAACAAATCTCACAATCTCAAACATCATGTCATTTCATTGGAGACATTTTAAATGCCATGTAAGAGACCTCCTCCACCTTCCCTGGAACTCAGTGCTGTTTGTAAAACTGTGGCTGTGAAAAAGGCCAATTCTCATTGCTTGACAACATATAACGAAAAAGTATGAACTGCAAGGTAAAGCTCACCTGCCAGTATGAGAGGCACAAGTTATCACCAGAATTTACCTTCACCCCCTTCAAGCTAAAAACGTTGAACTTATAAAGGAACCTGGCCATGCCAGTCAGACTGAGAATATGGAGTGACTGGCATCATCAGGTCAAGAACAGATGTCGGATAGCTTGGGTTCTAAACATCTAAACCTTACCCAGCTACTTACTTGTTGTATGCCCTTCAACCATTTACTTACTTATTTATTTCATGATGTGTGGGTTGTTTTTTTTTTTTTTCCATTTATAAGGTAGAAATAATGCTATTCTATCATTGGATTGTAATAAAATTTTTTTGAATTATAAACTTTATATGATGATCTATCTGTTTGTAACATGGAAGTAAATATAAGCCAAGTTTTAAATTTTCGTGTTTTCCTGCTATGGGAGTCTATTAAAATCAGTGTTATTGGGGAAGGGAGTAATTATTTGTTCTAAGCAGTTTTTGGATGTGAATCAGTACCACCATTCATAACAGGGAATATGATGCTACAGTTTGTATATTTCTAAACACCTTTTGTCTGAGAATATTGGACAGAACCATGGTGAGCTTCTGCAGGGAAAAGAGCAAATACAATCTCACTTGAATTTTTCCCTCAGTAACTCAGCTTCTCCCTACCCCCACAAATGTCTAGATTTTGACCCAGACAGTTCTAGACAATCCAGGATATGGAGATTACCAGATTGTAATGATGTCCCTCATAGATCAAAATGTCTCTTTCTGAAATATTGAGCTCAATTCCAAGTGGGTCACTGTGTTGAGCAAAGTAGGCGTTGACAAGGGACAAGGCCAAGCATGTTTATCGGCTCAGCCAAACTGTGGGCAGGTTTGCAGTGCCTGCTCGGCAGCCTCTGACCTCTCACGTGGACTTCCTTAGCCTTCACCCTAATCTCTGACCTGCCTCTTAACTCCCCTTTACCTCTCTACTTTCTCTCCTCATTTACAATATTTCACTAACACCATCATAGAACTGTTTTTAAAAAAGAAAGTGTACAACAATTCATGTGAAAAATAAGCAATATGGATTTTCTCTTCTGCTGAATCTGTATGCAATGTTTCTCCTTTCTGATTTCTGTTTTTTAATTACATAATAAGTACCAGGTAAGTTAAAGACTTTTTGTTTTCTTTCAAACTTTTAATTTTAGAATAGTTTTAGATTTACAAGAAGGTTGCAAAGATGTTACAGAGTTTCTATCTGCCCTTCACTCAGCTTCCCCTATTGTTAGCATCTTACATTACCAGGCTACATTTGTCACATCTAAGAAGCCAACATTGACACATTGCTATTAACTAAACTAAACTAGATTTTCTTTGGATTTCACTAGTTTTTCTACTGTTTTTTTTTTTTACTAGTTTTTCTCTTCCAGGATACCATGATACATTTAGTCAGTACATCTCCTTAGACTTCTCCAATCTGTGACAGTTTTTCATACTTTCTTTCTTTTTCATGACCTTGACAGTTTGAGGAGTACTAGTCAGGTATTTTGTATGATTTGTCTCAATTTTATATTTGTCTCTGATTAGATGGGGGCGATGGGTTTTGGGGAGGATGACCACGAAAGTGAAGTACCATTCTGATCCTATTGCATCAAGGAAATCTGCTAGCATTATGACTTATTACTGGTTATGTCAACCTTGATTACTTAGTTTAGGTGGTGTTTGACATACTCTATTGTTTAGAAGCAAATGATTAAACTCAGCCCACAATCACAACGGAAAGAGAGATTAAGCTCCACCTCCTGGAGAATGAGTATCTACGAAACTTACCTGGAATTCTAATAGAGGGAAGATTTTTCTCTTCTTTGTTCGTTATTTTCAATCATTTATTTATATCATTATGGACTTCTGGACATTTATAGATGATGAGGCAGACATTTACAGATGATGAGGCTAATATAGGAACTTTTAAAGATGCACAAATTTGGGCTCCACTAGTGGAGTTTATAGTGCATTTCGTCTGAAATGGAGCTGAAGCAAGTTTCTCTAAATTCTACCCTCCTGCCCAAGTTGAGAACCACTACTTTTTTTTTCTTTTTGGATTTCAAGTTCATGGGATAGATTTGATCATACTCAGTTCATGGCATGTTATCATCGTTGGTTCATGCAATGTCCCATTCTCATGTTAATTCCATTTTGTCATTATACTCCACATCCATTTTCACTGCCCCCAGAGATCACTATTCTAATGTATTAAATGAGTATCTTCTCTTTGTATGTACTTTTGTAAAGTGCGTTTTGTTTTCTGTGCATGTCATTTCTCAATTATAAAAAGAGCATATTGTTACATAGCCTATTCTGGTTTTTACTTTAAAAAAATATTTATTTTTAAGCAGTTTTAGGTTTACAAAAATACTAATGGAAAACACAGAAAGATCCAATATACTCTTTACCCACTTTCACTCCCAGTTTCCCTTATTATTATCATCCTGCATTAGTGATTAACTTTTGTTTGAACTTCGACCGTATTAGGAATGAGGAATAAGACAGTGCTGTGTATAGGGGAAAATTTGACTCCCAATAAATAACAGCGTTTTTCTACGAATGGAAATAAAAAAGGCATCTTGGGATATGGAGTTAAATACCATGAGAGTCCAAACTCTTTATACCAATAAGGGCTGGACCATTTACAGGTTTCTTTTCCTTCCGATTTTAAAACGCTTGACTCATCTTCAAAGGGAAAAAGAATAGAAGTCATTACAAATATCATAGCAAGATTGCAAGTTTTGTGATTTTATACTTGCGAGAACTAGTTTCAGAGTAAGATCTCAATTCAAAGAAAACTGCATGCAGCTTCTCTGAGAAAACACCAAATGGCGGATGACGCCAGTGCCGCGGGAGGGCCCGGAGGCCTCGGGGGCTCTGGGGTGGGAGGCCACAGCAGCTTCCGTGGAGGATTCGCAGCGGCGTCCAGGGTCAAGGTCGTGTCCGGTGTCGCGGCCGGGATCGAGACCCGGGCCGCGGAGCTCGCGGAGGCAAGGCCGAAGACAAGGAGTGGATTCCCATCACCAAGTTGGGCCGCTTGGTCAAGGACGTGAAGATCAAGTCTTTAGAGATCTCTCTCTTCTCCCTGCCAATCAAGGAATGTGAGATCATTGACTTTTTTCTAGGAGGCATCTCTCAAGGACGAGGTTTTGAAAAATATGCCCGTGCAAAAGCAGACCCGCGCTGGCCAGAGGAACCAGTTCAAGGCATTTGTCGCCAACGGGGACTACAATGGACATGTCTGTTTGGGTGTCAAGTGCTCCAAGGAGGTAGCCACTGCCATCCGTGGGGCTTATCATCCTGGCCAAGCTCTCCATTGTCCCTGTGCGGCGAGGCTACTGGGGGAACAAGATCGGCAAGCCCCGCACCACCCCTTGCAAGGTGACTGGCCTCTGTGGCTCTGTGCTGGTGCGCCTCATTCTCGCCCCCAGGGGCACTGGCATTGTCTCAGCCCCTGTGCCCAAGAAGGTGTTGATGATGGCTGGTATTGACTACTGCTACACCTCAGCCGGGGGCTGCACTGCCATCCTGGGCAACTTTGCCAAGGGCACATTTGAGGCCATTTCTAAGACCTACAGCTATCTCATCTCCAACCTCTGGAAAGAGACTTTGTTCACCAAGTCTCCCTATCAGGAATTCACTGACCGTCTTATAAAGACTCACACTAGAGTTTCTGTGCAGAGGACTCAGACTCCAGCAGTGGTCACCACATAATTTTATACAAGAGAAATAAAGTGAATTAAGTCTATTAAAAAAAAAAAAACTGCATCCAAGAGGAGCGGTCAGCATCTGAAGAGAAATGAGCGATGTTTTTTAGTGGTGACTGTCATGGGAAGATGTGATAGGACATTAAGATATCCACAGGAAGAGAAATTTTTATCATTGCCGGTGGGGCTGTGGGGAAACAAGCACCCTCAGAAAATATATTTCTGCGGAACATTGGCAGAAATGTTCTGAGAAGCATTTTGGCAGTGTCTGCCAAATTTTCATATTCATCTATCCTCAGGTCCAAGGAAAGCCTGTTCAGTTTGGAATCAATCTAAAAGTTACTTCTTCCCCACAGGAACTGAACTGGATATAAATCTCACTGAAAATCTCAATATGGGCAGAGCACAGAGATGCTGGTCAGAGACACACACAAAGGTGCCACTCCCAAGCAGCAAGAAGCCAGAGTGGCAGGTTCAGCACAGTGTATTCAAGGAAAGCTAGACCTCCATAGCCATAGGCCTGAGAGATGTCTTAGTAAAATCCGAAATTTGTGAAATCGCAAATGCAGATTTTGAGAATTCTTTTAACTAATTTGTAAGGCCAGCAGTTGTTCCTGGGCAAATTGGTATGTGGCAAGAACAGAGTGTGTTATTTGGAGGAGGATCAGTAAAACCTGGATAGTGCAAGAAGTGAAATCCAATTGAGAACAGCAACATTTCCTGAGAGTTCCCTAAGAATTCCCACCACTTCTTTAGGGGAGACTTTGAAAGATGACACCAGAATGCCTCTGCTCAGTGCTCCTTCTGTAGTATTAGGGGTGGGTATAATTAGTGAACTGATGCATTTTCTTTTACACTGTGATTCAGTCATTTTCAATCAGTCCTTGTATTCTTTTCACAAAGCCCAAGCTAAAGAGCCCCTCTAGTATTGTTATAGATAATGATTAGGGCTGAGTGGACCCAAGTGACAGTTGCAGTCAGTTGCCCGCATGATTGAGGTGACCAGGTAGACTGCAGCCTCGGCAGTGTGGCGCTTGAGTGTTTTGTCCAGGGTGTAGCCCATTACAGTGGCAAAAGGCAAGAAGTAATGTGACTTTAGCCCCACAAGAAAGGAGCACTTTGTTTAGTCTATTCTGTTCCAAATGGCAAGGAAGTATGTTATATAGAAATAGTTTCATATATTGAGTAACTTTTAAGTTGTTATGCTCTAAAGTAGTGGTTTTCTAACATTGCTGTGTATCAGGATTACCTAGAGTGCTATTAAAACACAAGATTGCTGGGTCCCATCCTCAGAGATTCTGATTCAGTAGGTCTGGAGTGGAGCCCAAGAATTTGCATGGTAAGCTTCTGTTATCTAGAACATCCAGATAAATTTCTTACTCCTCATGATAATGAACTTAAAACTTAAGATTAAGTTATTGCCAAGTGACATGGAAAGCAGAATGCTTGTTACAGCTGGCCCTACTTCCTTTCCTGCACCAAAGGCTTCTATGATAACTCTGCTTTACTTTTTCCACCCTCTACCCAAATCCACCTCCAAACCGGAATCTAAAATGAGGATTTCACTCTTCTCCATTATTAATTTCTCTTTTCTCTTTCCTCTAGTTCTTAGTGCTAATACGTAAAAAAGAATAGTGAATAATATATGGCAAGTATATAATTGAGCAATTGTATTTTAGAAGTTCAAAAAAAGGGGCAATCAAGAAAGACCCATGGTAGAATTGAAATGTAAGCTTGGCCTTGACAGAAAGATGGCATTTGCCTGGGCAGACAGGAGACAACATACGTTTCAGACCAAGGCAGAATCTTGGGCAAAGGCCCAGAGGCAGGACAAGTCTGCAGAGACAGGCCTGAGAGAGAGAGAAGTGTGTGCTGGAGAGACCTAAGAAGAAAGATTGAATAGGTTGGGTGGGGCCAGGAGGCCAGGCGGAGTTCGGAGTTGAGTAAGACATGGGAAGGCGTTGAAAGTTTTATAGTGATTAAAGGCCTGCTTCAGGCCCATTAGTTAGGCGATGGAGTATGCAGGATGGCTTGACAGTGGAGGCCACCCAGCAGGCTGCTCTGGAAATCCAAACCTGTGCAAGCCAGCACTAGGTTCCTTCTTATTACCTGAAATGCATCTAATTCAGGATCTGAGACATCCCTAGATGTTACCTCAGTGTGTCTGGGCAAGCTGGGCCACATCATGTTCTGCTCACTTTCTTATATTTAACTTCCAAAAAATCACTTTCACTTACTTTTAATACTTTGAATGTAATTGTTCCAACTGATTTTAAATAAAGCCCTATCTTCTGCAACTTAAAACTCTATTCCCATTTCACGATGTTGGTTATTGTTTCTAAACCAGACTTTAATTTCTTTGTATCACTTCACTTTCTCATCTCTCCAAGCTTTTTCTTTCCTACCTTAATAACCCTTTCTCCTCATTTGATAATCTAAACCTAAATTATCTTCACATTCTTTTTCCACCTGGCTTAGTTTAGAGGTAAGCATTTTCTTTTGCCTGATGATCAAAGTCATTAAAATATACAGTGACAGATTTCCACCCCCTGATGTTGCTTCCCTTAATTTCTGTCATATATGATTCATAGATCATCTCAGAATAAAAATAGGATATTTTCCGTATTTGAATAAGGGAATATGAGCACTGTCCCCTGTTAGATGTGTAATCACATTTCCCTGGTTTATAATTAATGAAACAGCCACGTGTACCTCAGTCTTGTACCAGCAAAACATGAAGACCCAGGCCTTAGATCCTTCACAGAAGCCTTAGGGTGTCTGCTTCAGAGGGCATCTTCCTGGCTTCCGGCATCCTCGTTTGCCCTCCCAATGTCAACCTTGTGGTTCCCACTTCCCTCACGTACCCCTCACTCCTAACACAGACATGTTCATGCTTGCTCCTTACTTCCATTCTTAATGGCTGTCATGCCACCTTCTCTTCCTGCTTACCCTCTTTCTGGGCCCCAAAGCAGATGTGGGTGTGGGTGTTTTTCTGTGGTTTTCAGGGGCTCTGTTCTTTATTATCGCCCTATTCCAGGAACAGAGCACAAGCCCGGAAGCTGGGCTGAGCTGCAATCACAGAGACACCTCACTGTGCTGCCTCATAGCCATCCTCCCTTTGATCTCCTCCAAAGTACCCGGATCAAGCATGTATGCCTCAACTCTCCGCTGAGAGAACAAACAGAATCATGAATTATGCTGCAAGATTTATATAGCCGATTTTACAAACTTTGGGCAGTTTTATCATGGTTTCCACTTTTAAATAAGGGAATATGTTATCTCTGGGTAATTTGTAAATGATGGTGAGGTACTGTTGGGGCTAAAAAAAATTAATACTTTCCTCCTACCTTCAAAGTTCTAGTTGGGCTAATGATCAAATTAACAGAGATAGATTAACAGAAGAAAATAAAATGTTTAATACATAGGCATGGAGATTTCACATAAGCATGAAAATTCCAAAGATAGAGAAGCAACATAGGGTGTATATGACATTTTGAACAAAGGAGAAAAGGTGAGAGTGGGATCTTAGATTTCAGAAGTGAGAATGGGCAATTTACAGGTATTTCCAGAAGAGCAAACATACATGGCAGGCAAATTCTTGGTGGGCAACTCAGAAACAGTGGGACACCTATCGAGCTAATAGGCCCCTGCTTAATGTCCTCTTATTTACCATACTTAATTCAAATTAGTCCAAGACGAACATCCTAAGACTTCCTTCCTGAAGCAGTTTTTCTATACGAATTTCTTGGGCGGGAAAGTAGGGAGGCTCAGAATATTTCTCCACGCCTCCTGTTTCTTACCTTCTCCCTAGGGATTATATACATGGTCTCTGTGAGTCCAGGAATAGAGTTTCTGAGGTTCTTATTTAAAATTGGGTGTAATTCTTAGCACTCAAATTCCATCAAAATGTCTAAATTTCCAATTTACATAAACTAGGTCCCATTCATTCATTCAAAATATATATAATTTCGAGCATCTACTCTGTGACAGCCATTATTCTAAGCACTTGGCTGATAGCAGTGAACAAAGCAAAGAATACTCTAGTTCTAAGTAGGCAGTGTTTGATCAGTTGTCTGAAATTTTGTTCCATTTTATATTGTTTTGAGCTGAAGAGAGAAAATTGTGATACAACTAACATTCACATGGCTTGTCCAAAGACTCAGGAATCAGCCCTACCATGTGACTGCAAGTGGCTCTGGATTTATTATACAAATTCTAACTATGGCTTTAGATTTTAGACACCCAAATTGCAAATCTCCCATGAAAAGATTGTAAACTTTATTAAAAAAACTCACACGCAGGAATAGAAACTCTTAAGGTAAAAAGAGTAAGCAATAATTTTAGGCTGAGGTAGAAAAAAGAAACTCAAGCTAATTAGAGGGAGAGTAAACTTTTCTTAGGAAATTCTCTTAGTCCACTCAGGCTGTTATAACAAAATACCAGAGACTAGGTGGCTTATAAACAACAGAAATTTATTTTTCACAGTTCTGGAAGCTAGGAAGTCCCAGATCAAGATGTCAGCAGATTGAGTGTCTGGTGAGATCCCACTTCCTGGTTCATACACAGCTGTCTTCTCACTGTTGCCTCACATGGTGGAAGGGAGGGGAAACTCTCTGGGGTCTCTTTTATAAAAGGACAAATCCCATTCCTGAGTGCTCCACCCTCATGACCTAATCAACCCCCAAAGACTCTACCTCCGCATAGCATCTCATTGGGTATTAGGAATTTAACATTAATTTGGGAAGGGTACAAACATTCAGTCTATAGTAGAAATGGAATGAGTGCTTTGTGGAGAGACTAGACCTATAGGAAGATCAATATGAGCTCTTGGAGACAAGGGTGGATATACATAAAAGGAATAGGAAGTGTACTCAGATCTAATCGTTCATAAAGAGAGTATTAGAAAAGGCAAAGATGTTTTACTTATGATTAGTTCAGTAGCAGGCGACTGGGCCCATTAAAAAACAAATAAAAAGAGATAAGACCTCTGACTGAATTCATCCCCCCTTAACGTAAAGAGAATAAGCAATATTTTTAGGCTGAGGTAGGAAAAAACTTAAAGACCTGTTCCTGGACTCTCCATCCCCAGCAATAAAGGAGCAAACTGAGAGGCTTCTGTGAAAGGAGTAGGTGAATAATCTACAGTTAGAGCAATTGGGGAACAATTTTTTGAAGACTGGGGTAGTCATGCAAAATGGTCACAATGAATGTGGACAGATTTGAGAGGGGAAAAAACCAGGAAGATAAGCACAACATACCCAAACAATTATTATATGGGTTAGATTTGGAGATAGTTACTGTGGTGGCAAGCAGGATTTGCCTGTGCCTTGAGGGCATGTGTCAGAGAAATTTATAGAATTGGCACTCTAAGAGAAGGCAGAGTAGAGGTGAAAGATAAAAATGGAGAGCCAGAGAGAACAGTGATCAACTGAGTCTAGGCCCAGACTGGATGCTGGTTTGATGGAATAATATCTTCAAGGGGGTACTAGCCAACATGAGTAGGAGAAAGTGGCCAAGATTTGTTTGAACAGTATAGCTTTTAGTAGCCTTAGAATTTCTTGATTTCATATATCTCACTAAGGTGGACCTCTACACATCGAACACCTAGAGGAATATGCTAGACAATCAATTTTCTGGGTTAGAAGGTAAAGAGAAAATATGTTAAAAAAAAAGAAAGTAACCAATGTAAGAAGTAGGTTAAATTTTTAGAAACTTAACTGAGTCATTCTGGAAGGAGCAAGGTAACAGCAGAGGGGAATAAAACACTAGAGGCACATACTAGTACTTCAGTTAAGATGTCTCAGAAATAAATGCTATTCAAGTCCTGGAATATTTAAAAGTGAAGGAAAGACAGAGAATCAAGTTGATCATTGGAGAGGAATAGAGTCCCACAGACCACAGGAAACACAAGCTCTGAAGCATCGACAGTAATTCAGTTCAGGAATCTGTTAAGAGTAATTCTTCAGTTGAATCTAATATGACAATTAGGTGAAAAGCTCTTTCCTTGACAGATTTCATAATTCTAAGCAATTTCATAGCAAGAAGCAATGGACGTACCCTCTGAGGCCTAGGAATGAAGAGGCCTGCTTATTGGTTCAGCACTGGGATGACGGAAACATGGAGCTTAAAGAGAAAATGGAAAATTAGAGATTATGAATAAGTAGAAAGGCAGGAGCACATAAAACAAAGCAGGGTCATTTGGGCTGCCACCAACACAAATATCTTACTTTGCAAGAAGATTGTAATGTCTAAATGCTATCTTAGAAAAGAAGGCTATATGCATATCCCCAGCACCAGCCACACCCCTACCCCATATGTAGCTGCATGGTGTCAAAAATAACTGCCAAATGGGAGATTGATTCTGATTCAGTGTAAAGTCAGAGATTGTAGACTTCAGATAATTAGCCTGGACTCACTGGCATCACAAAGAGGTTAACCAAAGATATTTTCTTGGTCTTACCTTCTTTCATCCAGTACCACTGAATCTCTACTAGGGTCTTTGTGACACTAACTCTAGCCTCTGGACACATAATTCTACTTGTGATGACAAGATTGAGTTGTTTTCTAAATTTGGTGGGTTGGAGGCCAGTGCTGTGATTATCCTTTGAGATCTCGTAAATCTTGGAGCCTTTAAACAAAGGACATACTAGAGATGCATTTCGTATGTACCCTTGAGGACCTATATACATTCCATAGAGGGTAGCCCAGGTTGTAGGTACCAAAGGCAGCTTGGCTCTACCTAGTAGCAAAGACCCTTCTAGCTGCGAGTGGGCAGAAATAAGAAATTGAAGAGGATAAAGTTTGGGTTTTAATATCTGGATTTTTAATTCACAGGTACAAGAGAATATGAGTTTGAACTTCTATTCTTTTGACCTCTAAAATCTTTGGACTCATTAGCATGGAGTTTAATTTTTAACTTTAATTTCCTTCCAGGAAAATCCATTAAAAAAGCAGTTAATATTCAAATCTGGAACTTTGTATGTTCATGGCATTTTTATGATTGGAATATGTTTAGGTTGTTATTTTAAGCTCATCGCCAAACCTTTGTTGACCTATGTTGGACAATGTCTAGCTTTGGATGCAGGCTTTGGAATTAGTTTAATTAATGTGTTATTCTGACCTGTTTTAGACTAAAGTTAAAAATAAAACACTGCCCACGAGCATCCCAGAAGAGCCCTTGGGAGAATAATCTTTCGACAGTGTGACCAGGACTGCCCGGGTAGGGTGGATCGTTAACCTTATCTCCCAAGGAGGACAGCCACATGCTAGTTAATGGTTAAGCTGAATGGGATAAGAGAACAAAAATCTGGGGAATGTTGGAGGAAGGGAATCTTCTTCACCGTGACTTTCCTCATCACTCGCTCGTCCCAGAGCTTGTCAGGCAGTGCTGGATGAAGCCAGACTCCTCCACCTTTTCACTCCTTCTTCTTGCTGGAGATCTGCCTGCCTGCTGCATGTATGTATTATGCCCTTTTCCTCATGCTGTAAGTCTTACAGGGGCAGTAAACATCACAGGCTGTGTGGTGACCCACGGCCTGTGACTGGGTAGGAAGCCTGTCTGGTTGTGGGTTCACAATATTAAAATTTGTTCACTTGCAGGTAGGAGAATAAACTATCAATATTGGCTCTACTACTAATAAAGGTGATATTTTGATCATTTGTGTGACTTCCGTGTCTACCTTTCAGTTGGTTCTTAAATCAACCTGGGAACATAAGTGTCAATTTCACTCTTTTTAAACTCTGATAGAATTTACTATAAATTTTTGAAAGTAGAGCTGACAGGACTTGCTGCTTAATTAGGTTAAATGCTGGCTTGAATGACTAGGTAAATAGTGGTGCTATTTAATGATAGGGAAGCCCTAATTCTGAGATCAGAGGTATAAATGTGGTGAGCCACACATGACTAGTGTGTGAGTTGAGGAAGTCTGTACACATGGTGAATGATTTGGTGCAGGTGGGCACTATCTATACATATAGTGAGAATGACTTAGTAGGGATGGGATGGCTTGAAGGCCAGGAGAGTATAGGAGGCCATCGATGTAATTCAGATATAGTTCAGGTAAGAGATAAGGGCTTCAAGTAGGATACTGTGAATAGAGAAAGGAGGATTAATGTAGGAGACATTTAGTAGGAAGCATCAATAGAACTTGGTGACCAGCTGGATATGAATAGAGGGGTGAGGAGAGGGAGTCGAGAGCAACTCCAAGGTTTCATGTTTATAAACTTGCTCATCTAAGTTAAATATTTGGTCATGGCAAAAATATGTTAATTTTATAGATTCTTCCATTTTAAATATGACAACTCTATTAGCCACAATAAAGGCATGCAAAGTATAGGGAGAGAAAAATGGAAGGATTAACTTCTCCAGAGCCTAAGTCTCCTATTCAAAAGAAAAAAAGAAAAAACTATCCAAAGACCTTAAAAGCAGCAGCTAAGATACCCTTTTGG
>NW_006433378.1:3627215-3636190 GCF_000325575.1 Pteropus alecto | reverse complement strand
ATTCCTTTTAGATGTAATACACTGTATCAGGGGTTGGCAAACTTTTTCTATAGGGAGCCAGATAGTTAAGCATTTTAAGCTTTGTGGACCATGTGGTCACTGCTGTAATTACTCAGCTTTGCTGTTGTAGAGCAAAAGCACTCAGACAATAGTGGGCATGGCTACATCCAACAAAAGGACTTATAAAACAGGTGGTTGGCTAGATTTGGCTCACAGGCCATAGCCACAGTTTGCCAACCTCTGCAACTTACATAATACCTTACATGTATGGTGAGGTAGCCTTTCCTTCAGTTTTTAGTAAGTGACAATGGCTAGTCCCAAGACCAGTAAAGAGGACCTTGCAATGTTACACAAGGCCTGGAGGAAAGTGGGGCTCATTTGATCGTTGATCGGTAAGTTCCTAAATTATAGCAGCAGGGGAATATGACTCCCTATATGGACCTGTTGAGGGCTATCGGCAGGAGATTCACAATATGATGCAAGATGTCTGAATTTTTAAATGGGATGGCCAAAGCAGAGAGGGTTAAGAACAGAAATAGCAAACAAATCTCTGCAGCCCATGTCCTTCTAACCACACTTCCACCTTCAGGATATAAGCCTTCCCATCTTCTCCCATCCAGCAGCAGGAACAGGTGGAAAAAAAGAAAAGTTGTGACTCATAGCCCCTGGCAGGGACTGAGAAAATTTCTAGGACTTAGGAGGTGGACAAAGACTTGCTAATGTTGGGGAAGGGTCACTGCTGGAGAAAAGAAGTAAGTGAAAGCACAGTGAGGGGAGAGGAGAAGGGAGCGGTGTGATGAGAGATAGCGGTCTATGAGAACACATTCCATTGCCTAGAGAACGTCTGTGGGGGGAATACCCTCAAGGTCTGGTCAGTGAGGCCCATGCTCAAGGACCATGCTCAGAGATGAATCAGTTCAATAAGGAGGGCAAAGGTGAACTTCTTTCTTCTACTAGGCTCATACAGTTTGGAATCTCTCTGTGGGAATACCTGAGTTAAGAACTATTTGCCCTACCCTTCCAGGTGCGTCTGTGCATGCGTGCGTGTGTGCATTCGTGTGTGCATTCGTGTGTGTGTGTGTGTGTGTGTGTGTGTGTGTGTGTTCATTTGGCCAAGGACATCAATCAATGACAGATAAGAGAGACACAGAATGATATAAATGAAAACAAGAGAAGCCAAGAGAATTCTGATGAGATATTAGTCTTACAATCATAAAACCACAGAACTAGTGTGTGTGTGTGTGTGTGTGTGTGTGTTCATTTGGCCAAGGACATCAATCAATGACAGATAAGAGAGACACAGAATGATATAAATGAAAACAAGAGAAGCCAAGAGAATTCTGATGAGATATTAGTCTTACAATCATAAAACCACAGAACTAGAAAGGAGTATGAGAAGGTATCTGACCTAGTCTTCCACTTTTAGAAAGTTCATCTTTTCTTATGGCGTGCCTGACAAAAGATCAGGCATTCTTCCTCAATAATCCATTCTGGTACTTTTTATTCTAGCAGTCTGAAAGTTTTTCTTTATGTTCAATAGAAATCTCTCCTACTTTAATCCCGCATTCTCTTTTTTAATCTTCTGTGCTATAGAAAAAAACAAACCAAAACAAAACAAAACAAAAAATCCCAACTCTTTCAAAAACCCTTTATAGTCTTTAAAACATAGTAGAGTGTCATTTATTAGGGCATTTGAATACTGGGAACATTCAAACAACAGAATTGTGATGATAATTCTTTCTGCCAGTGTTGGCCCAGTGGCCTGGATCACTCAGTGCAGACAGGGTGGTGCAAATTATAATGGACAAATAGAAAATAACTTTGTCAGTGGCTATCTCAGGAGAAAGAACATCATACATATTATGAAATTAAGGTCACTTACTACTGAGCAGAAAAAAAACTACTGTTGTACAGGCTGAAATAGACATTTGAGAAGGAAAAGAGGTACAAATGCAAGCAGACATTTTTGAATCTATTCAAATGGGCGTTGCATTCACATCTTCTTTAGTTTTGCCAGAAGCAATTTCCACAAATCCTGTTAGCAGTGCCCTCACACTTTTCTCTGCAAGCAATCAAGAATTTCACAATAAATAAATATGATTTTCTTATTACATACTGCTTTTTGGGGGGTTATTTTAAGGAAATTAATATATGTCACAAATTCTATTTTTTTTACAGTTTGAGAACTGAAAAGCATAACCTATTTGTTGTCTTTAAGATCATTAAATATTTAGGGTTTTCATAATGTGTTATATTTTTGTCATCAGGTAAACCCAGATATTTTTACTTGATGCAAAAAGACAGCAAATACTTAATCTATTCTTTATTTGACTTATTTTTATTAGATAAAATATTCTCTACGCATACAAGGCTATTAAACTTACATGTTTATTTATTTTGAGCATTGAACACATCTTCTTTTAGATACCATTGTGGATTAATCAGGCTAGGTTAGGTTATGCCATGGTAACAAATTAACTCCCAAATCTCAGTGTCCTAACATAACAGAGATTATTTCTTGCTGACATTATATGTCCTGTTTAGATCACTGGGGAGTTCTCTTCCACACAGTCTCTCAAGTACCTGGGCTTTTGGGGAATCTGTTGTCTTGTAGCTGCATCAGCTCAAATAGGAGGCCCCCCATAGTTCCTAAGAAGAGAGCTGCATGGTCAAACACCAACTCATCAATGCTCTGCCTAGAAGTGACACTCATGACATTTACTTCATAAAAGATCTTTTATTTGATCACATTGTTCTTTTGAAGTTTAAAATAATTTTCAATTATGTCACCCCACATTCATCTTTTCTTAGGTGAATTCTAGTTTTGTTAGGCTTTTCTGTTAACATTCTTATTTGTAGAAAGAAGGGTCAATTCTAAATCATTTAAATGAGAAAGGACTTATTAAAGGAGATTAGGAAGTCCAGGTAGTCATAGGAAAGGCTGGAGGAACAGGTTCTACGGTGAGTTTCCACTGATCCCAGAACCAAACTACTTTTGTTGCAATGGAGAAACTACTGCTCCCACTGCTGTCCCCAGAACCATGATATTGAAGCTACCAGTGTCAGCAGAATGGGTATCTGGGCCATGTATATTTTTCAGGTAGTTTCTGACGGGTGCAACTGAGAGCCAGCAATTGAATTATAGGACCTCGCCCTAGACTTGGGCAGAGGCTAGGAAGATTAGGAAATGTTAAATTTTAGAATTTACTTCTGGAAGACAGAATTCACAAAGTAGGGAACTATCAACTTGTGGGGTGATTTTTCTCCAAAAGATTTGGGATTGCCATAAATAACAGATGTTTACTTTCTTTTATAGAATGCATTTTCTTTGTACTTGTAAATTTTTTTTTTCTGTTACAGAAGTAATTTAATTAGAGATAAGAAAAAGCACTGCCACCACCCTAACACAGCTACTGTTATTATTTTGGTATATTTCCTTTTTGTTCCTTTTCTGTGCAGAATTCTCTTCTATAAAATTATGTGACAATGAATACTGATTTTCTAGTGGAATATCAGAACACAAACATTTCCCTCCATGTTGCCACATTATCTTCAAGATCGTGAATTTTAATGCCTGTGCAATAATTCAACAGTTGGAATGGCTTTACTGTGTAAATTTATCATGTAAATATGACATTGCTTTGCAAGTCAATAGGTATTACTTCTCCGGTTACAATTGTAAACTGATTCTTTCATTTATGTTGCAATTACATCAATATCTTAATGGGGTTACATTATTTTCCAGTTTTCATCACAGAGACACAGTCCAAGATTCAATCAGTGTAGATGGGAAAGAAATGTGAAAATTTCAGGCAATTGTTTCATTTAAATACAAAAACACGATCTTGACTCTTTAGAAAAACAAACATTTAGTATGTATCATCCATGCCGGCAGTCAGTCTTACTTTATCTAATGCCAGATCATTTTTTAAAATTCCAGATAACTGTTCCATTATTCATTTGCTTATGTCATCACAAACAGAATGTAGCTTCTAATTATTATATACAGCAAAATCCAATTTTGTTGAACTATACCTGCCCTCAAAAGAAAAAGCCACACACACTTAAGAAAAAATCCACTAATTCATTTGAAATATATGTACTGAGCATTCACTCTTCTGCTAGGCCCTGTGTGAACACAACAATGTATACATATAATTCCTGCCAAGGAGAAGTTTCAAATCTCTGATCAGGAATTTTATTTCTAAAGCAGCAGTACGTTGTATTGCCTTTTGAGTTTTATTTAAAGGCACTAAAGTAACACAGGATTGATAGTCAAGAGCACTGTGTTATTTTTGACAAGTGCAGGGAACCAAAATTTTGCGCCCCTGATGCTGCTTTTTTGGGATATTGATTCTAAGCTGTTTATTAAGAAAGAAGACTTAGAAAGAATCTTTGAGCCTCTCCACTTTGCTGCCCAAGAGATTCATATAGAAAACCTACGTTAGGAAGGAAATCTTAGGATGTTTGTCTTAGCCTGATTTGTATTAAGTGTGGTAAATAAGAGGACATCAGGCAGGGGCCTGTTAGTTAGATACCCACTATTTCCCATTGTTTCTGAGTTACCCACCAAGAATTTGCCTGCCATATATGTTTGCTCTTCCTGAACTACCTGTAAATTGCCCATTCTCACTTCTGAAATCTAAGACCCTGTTTACCCCCACCCCCTTTCTCCTTTTTCCAAAAATGTCATATATACCCAATGTTGCCTCCCGCCCTTGGAATTTTTATACTTATGTGAATTCCACATGCACACATATTAAACATTTGATTTTCTTCTGTTAACCTGTCTCTGTTTATTTGATTATTAGCTCAGCTAGAAAAACTTGAAGGTGAGAGAAAAAGTATTAATTTTTTTTAGCCCCCACACAAGTTATCCAAACTCTCTGGGCCTTAGTTTTCTCAGCTGCGAAGAGAAATTTCTAGACTGGATGAGAGCTCAGATTTCTGATTGTTAACATCCTAAAAACAGATAAAATATTCCACAGGCAGCCAACGGCTTTCTATTAAAAAAAAAAAAGAATAAAGAAATATGTATATTTATTATATATGTGTATATTTATATATACATACAAACGATATTTGCTTTGAGAAAACTTACAAAATGGGTATCCTGTATAAAATTCATGAAGTACTAATATAACCTTAAAATCTATAATGAAAAGAACAATTACTCTTTAAGAGTCATCTATAGCACTAGTAGTGGTGGAAGTATTGAACTGCTCCAATTATGTAAAAGTGCTAATGAATCGCTGGACAAGATTCTCTCATACAAGATCACTTAGGTAAAGGATTCAGTTAAAAGAGAATAGTTACTATTTTTAAGTGCCGAATGGACAGCTAGCCTCTGAATAAGGTACTTTTCATAGGAAATCTCATTTAATCCTCACAGAAGCCATATGAGAGAGGCATTATTTGTTTTGCAGACAAAGAAACTGAGACTCAGAAGGTTAAGTAATTTGTCCAAAGCCATCCAGCCAGCAAGTGGCAGAGCCATTTTTCAAGCTCAGGCCTATCTGACTCCAAAGTCCATGCTCCTTCCATCCCAACCTATTTTGTAGATCTCTCTCACTGGACTTAATTAATACTGATATTCTCCTTATGACAATAACTATATCTTATCTGAACTAATTTCTCACATCCTGTGTGGTCAAAACCAGCAAATTTTCCAAATAAAGTTTAAAATACAGTCTCAGTTAAAATCTAGTCTTATTTAAACACACACATACACACACACTGGCATTAGTAGAAAGCATCATTACTTAGGACATAAACAATTTCCTTTATATTCTCTCTTTCCCATGTATCTTTCCAAAAGTGAGGTAAAGAAAGACTTTCACCCCTTACACCTTAACTGCTCAAGAATATTTGAGTCAAAGTTTCTTTCTGAGTCTCAATCATTCTCAGATGGACCTGAGTAGTTTCTTTTTGAAGGATGCCTCATTTATAATCATTATTACTTAGAGCACAACTGCTCTATCAGACTCGTAAAGCTTTTTACAATTATTGTCTAGTAAATGCTCCCAACAGCTTCTATAGAGACCAGTATTTTACAAAAAAGCAAAATGATATGTAGATATGTTAATTTATTTGGCCAGAGTGACAGTGACTTTCTACGAAATTGCTGAAGCAATCTTGGATTATTAGGACAGAAACTCTGCTTCTTGAATGATAACATTTAACACTTTGCACTGATCCCGTAATTGCAGAAAGCCCACTTTGCAAATGAATCGGTGGTAGAGGTACCTTAAAAGAAAAAATCTAGAGTTCCCAATTTACTACCCCAAACTGATTTAACTTATGTTCCAGTTTCCTCTCAAGTGTTTGCCCTTGAGTTAATTGGTAAAAGGCTGCTTTAGCTCTTCATTCGTACCTTCAATTTTTGATTTCAAAATGAGAGACAAGGCCATTTTTTTTGTATGGTAGGCTTCCTTTCCACTATTTTGGCCTGCTCTTTTAAATTCCTATATTAACATACGGCTTGATGCTAAAATAAGTGTGAGAGAGAAGTTGCTGCTCTCCCCACAAACAGAAGTCCTCTCGTACTTGACTTCTAGCCTGATTCACCTGAACATAGGTCCCTCATTAAATCAATATTTTCTGATTCATTTTACTGTTTATTCTTAGAAAGAGGAGTTTCATCTTTGAACCTTTCTGATGACTAAGCTGAAAGTGTCTTTGTTTTGGATGAAAAATTATACAGTTAAAAGAAGGCAGTAAGTCTTTGCTATATGGCTAATAAATAAGACTGGTATTTTATATTCGATTTCATGATGTTTTGAATTTGTAGTTAATAAGTAGACTTGCTAGCATCACATTATAAATGAAATGCCAACTTTGTTGAAAATTTTATGTTAGGTCATGATAATTGGACAATAATTTTGATAGCTACAAAGGAAATGAAACATCAGCAGAAATTATTTAAGAAGTTGTGTCATCCTGTACATTTAGAATCATAAAAATAAAACTCTAATAAGAGAAGCACTAGTATATTTTATTAGGTAAAATCTGAACAATAATCTGTAGCTTGATTTATTGGTAATTTTACAGGTGGGATATTTACTAATTTCTCTGAAGTATAATTGGAAATTTTAGAAGACAGATCATTTCATTACTTGACAAATACTGGCAGCCTCTTTCACAACTGATTTTTCTCTGAATTGTCCTTTGTGGATGTTTAATTAAAATTAATTGTGATGGTATTTTAACCATCTTATCTAATCTTTTGAATTAATTTACCTCTTTAAAAATATTTATGTAAGGTCAGGATTCTTGGGAAATCCAGAAAAAGTAGAAATAAATTCATGCAGCTGAGAAACTTAACATGTATATTTGAAATGTACATAAACATAAATTGAAGCATTTCTGTTTGATGGCTCCAGTGTGATGAACTTTAGTTTTTGTAGTATTAATTGGACAAAAAGAATTCAATTAGTAGAATGATGTTTCTGCTACCAGATTAGTTAATTGACTCATTTCTTGGCAGAGGGAGTGAGCTGTCCATATGAAGTAGTTACTGGACTGGAGACCCAGAAGGATTAGGTCCAAAGCTGGCTATGTTGACACTGAGTCACTAATGTCTGATATCGGATCCTCCCCCATAAAATATTACAATGACATTTTTTAGACTTAGATGGAGCGGTGAAAAATATTTTTATCAAGTACAAATAAAATGCTTTGAAGGTTACAAGTCCTGAATGTTATTAGATCACAATATACGGAGCAGATACATATTAAAAAACTGCTCATTCGTTACTGTCATGCTTGAATGGATTTCTTAGGATTGAGAAACTTACTTAGCTAAATATAGAGCCCAGTTGCTGGCATTCGGAGGAAAGCTGCTATCTTAGACTCACTGCAATAGTATGTCAGAGTCTAATGTAGCATAGATATAGAATTACATCCTCTACTTGACTTTATTTATTGTGGTGTCTTTCAAACTGGTCCTACAGAGATCTCATAATTTTAACTTCAAATTATTTATTTTAGTATTAAACTTTTGGTCCCATCTATTCCTTAAGGGCAGGGAGATATCTGCTTGAACCCAATTGCAGAAATGTAGAGTTCCACCGCACATTGGTTTAGCTGCAATTGACTCTTTTATTACCTTTGCTCTGATCGCTGGGAGCTCCAGTTTTTAGCTGATTTGGTTATGTGGATTCTACTGTCTTCTCAACAAGTGACAGTCCTGGGAATGACTTTTCCTCTCTAAACCACCTGTTACAGAAACACCTTTGTTAATAGCCCTTCTGAACTCCAGAGTAAAACAAACAAATAAATAAACATAAAGCCTCAGAATCTTTAATATTAGCAGGCACAGAAAATTATATGATCATTAAAGTCTCTTCTAAGCCTCAAATGCTGCAATTTAAAGGAAACAAAAAGCTCTCTGGGCAGTTTCTACTTGTCCCACCCAGTGGATGACACAAAGTTTACCTGCTGTTGCCTTGTGATCTCTTCATTGTTCCCTGAGGTATAGAAGAGAGACCTGGGACACTGAGGTGCAAACAAATAGACTGCCCACAAAGACAGATCACAGGAGAGGCCAAGGCAGGAAGTTTTATTTCCAGGTGGGAGAAAGCCGCAGGGTCTAGTCTAGGGTGAGGCAATGAGGCACCTGGGGTGCAAAATTTAAAGAGGCATCTGCTCTCAGGAGCAGGCTGAGAGTGAATGCCTCCTCAACTTTGGTACCCCAGGAGCTCCGCCCTGGAAAACGTTCTTAACAAGGTCTGTACCAGGAAGAAAAACAACCAGCCACAAACGTGGGAATCTCCAAGCCGCCAATGTGGGTTGGAGAAGCCAATCAAATCAAACAAAAAGCTAAGCAGAGTTCTTTTTTTTTTTTCCCCTGTTTTGTACTGTCTCTAACCTCAGGGCACTAAATTCCAGCAGTTGCACAACTCTAATGTGCCCCCACTAATCTTCTGCTCTCTCAAGGGCACCCACAAAGAGGAAGGAACAATTAATTCTAGAGA
>NW_006433378.1:3620734-3627103 GCF_000325575.1 Pteropus alecto | reverse complement strand
AATTAAATATGGCGATGGGGCTCCTCCTAAGTCAACATTTTCTCTGCTGGCCTGGGCATGAGTCCTTGATGGAGGCCCCCCTGCCAGATGGCTTTCAAGCCCTGCCTGTGCTTTGAGAAACCCTTTCATCCTCTCGGTAGTTATTGCTCCCCTTTGCATAGAGGCCAGGGTAGCCAGATCTATGTTTGCATTTCACAAAACTGAACTTAAAAATCTATAACTGAACTTGAATTTCTATTTCCAACTTCCATTGTGCCTGATATCAGAAATAGTCAGTAGATGGTAGATAAGCTTACTTCTGGGTTTTTTCATAATTACTGGTCAAGTCCATGAATTCAGAATTTCCCCTTTCCCCTCCATCTCCCCCGAGTGGCATCTACGTTCTAGGGGACATGGAGTGAAGTGTTGGGTTCTCAGCCACCAAGACCCCTCCAGGCTGACAGGCACATTCCCATTGTCTTCAGTTATCAGTCCAGCACTTGCAGCAACCTTATTTTGACTGTGGTGATTCTACCTGAGCTTCATCCTCACCCTTCTTAGAGACTGGGAAACTGTTGCCCTCCTGTGCCACTCTGGAGACTTGGAGGGGATGTGAAAGACTTGGGGGCTGTCTGAGGCACATCTGGTTACCACTTCCACCCTTTCCTGCTTCCTCTGGCCCTGCCTGAGAAGTGAGCACAGGTCCCTCTGTTCTCAAATTCCCAAACCTACCTGAGGATTCTATCAGTTATCATGATTCCTCCTCTACCCACAATCCCTAGGGCCTTAATGTAGGGAGGAGGCAAGAGAACTAAAATGTTAAATCAAGCTGTATTCAGAGACTGCAATATGCTGATCAGCCCTGCAGCCAGACCATGAGGAAACCTGCAGAACAAAGGAAGATTTCTGCTGGGATCTGCTAACAACCCATTTACCATACAGTGAAGGGAAACAGGAAAAACGGAGTCTTTAAAAGCAGGGCCCTACACAAAATAAAATCATTCATTCCCTATGGCTAAAACCACAGGGAACCTATGGATCAAAGTCTGGGAATTGTCAGCAGGCCTTTTATGCTACACATTCTTAACTTTATGGGCTACATACTCATCTTTCCCCATTGTAGGCCCATATCAAAGGAAAATGTGCAAATAAGGTCTTTAAGCTGTAATTCACAGGAACTAAAGAGTGATCTATAAACTGAATTCTCCAAACACTCTGGTGTCCCTCTCACAATATCTTTCTCTCAGTCCCTCTACTCTGTCTCTCTCACAGTCCCTGTCTCTCTCTATTGTTTCTGTCTCTCTGAATCTCTCACTCTCTGACTCAGAGAGGAGACCACACTCTGTTGATAGAATGTTACCCCTTCTCTGATAAACTTTTCTTTTGACTCCAACTTTGGTGTGTGCTTGAATATCTTTCTCATGCTTAGCAGGGCTTGAGCTTCCCTAGCTCCAGGGAAATTGCCTTGTTCTGCGTCAGCCTCAGCCATACCTTGAGCCACTTTCTCTGATGTGACCTTCTCTCTCTTCAGCTTGGAGAATCTGGCACAATACTGTCCAATGTAGTAGCCACTAGACACATGCAGGATGAGGGAGTGGGGCTAATATAAGTGATATTATACTAACTGTACTATTTTAGAATTTGTCCCCCCCGCCAATAATACCTCTTAAGAAACTTTCCCTATAAATGGACACCGTTTTCATTATGTGTGTGTGTGTGTGTGTGTGTGTGTGTGTGTGTGTGTGTGTGTATGCTGCACAGTATTACATGGTTTGGGGACATTCTTTATTTACCCTGTCTCCTTGTATTGACCAGAATATACTAGGCTGTGCAACAGTAACATACATATAATCTTGGTAGTTTATTTAAAAATCTGTTTATTTTCATGCTCATGCTACCTGTCCATTGGGAGTTAACGGAAAGCTTTTCATTGTGTGTGTGTCTCTGTGTGTATGTGTATACACTCTTATGTCTGTACTTCCTAATCTCCATTTTAAAAATTGTTTATTACTCATGATTATTTTGGGCTTTTTTTTTTTGCCAATTTTTTCTTCCATATCAATTTTAAATTAGCTTGTTATGTTTCATTTAAGAACTCACATTTTAAGTATGGTTTTTCTCCTTAAAGCCCTCTTTTCCCTCTTTTCAGTGAATGGCATCACTATCCTCCTAGTGGTTTAGTCAAAAACCTGTGAGTTATCTTGGGCTCTCTCTTACATCTAATCCATTAGTAAGTCTGGTGGCTGTTGCCTTTAAGCTATCAGTTAAATCTGATCACACAGACAAATGTATTTGCTGGTAATGGTGATATAAACTCATTAAAAAACTCCCTATATATCCCACCCTTCTTCGTAGGTAGAAGTGGCCAGGAGAAGGCCGACTGTCTGAGGACATCAGAGGCACCATCTCTGGACTGCCTCCCTCTAGATTTTTAATGTGTGAATGAAATAAGACCTCTAATTTGTTTAACCCACTAGGTGTTTTTTGGTATCTATTGCTTGAAACCAAAAACATTTCTTAACAAATTGGGGGCTTTTAAATCAATAATATTGGGGAAATGTGCTATACATTTGGAAACCAGATATACTGTTCATAAAGAAATTTCATATGATTTCACTTATATATGGAACCTAAAGAACAAAATAAATGAACAAACAAAATGGAAACAGACTCATAGATACAGAGAACAAACTGGGGATTGCCAGATGGGAGGGGGGTTGGGGGGTTGGGTGAAAAAGGTAGAGATTAAGAAGCATACATTGGTAGTTACAAAACAGTCATAGGGATGCGAAGTACAGCATAGAGAATATAGTCGATCATATTGTAATCACTATGTATAGTGCCAGGTGGGTACTAGACTAATCCAGAAGATCACTCCATAAATTATATAAATGTCTAACCACTCTGCTGTACACCTGAAACTAGTATAAAATAGTATTGAATGTCAACTCTAATTGAAAAAACTCTTTAGACAGATTTAAGATCTAAACCTAAAAAGCAGAATGATAAAAATACCAGACCATCAATAGACGGAAGCAGGTATTCATACTACTTGTCAAACAGATCTGGTTTGCTTCCTTTCTGGGTGTACAGTGGGACGACACTTCCTGACTCCTCGTGGTTACATGGGGTCATGAAACTGGTCCTGGCCAATGAGTTGTGAGTGGAAGTGGTAAGTGCACTTCTGGCCCAGAGCATTTAATTAACCATGTAAGGGCCTTCAGATCTCTCCCCTATACCATGGTGACCAGCAGGGCTCATGGTAGTGACTGCTCCTTTAGTCTAGGCCCAGAATGAGAAAAGAAGCTCTGCACCTTGTTTGTTTATACGCTTATCTCCCCCTTCTACCTTGCATTACAATGTAAACTTGAGAGTAGAGACTGTCTGTGGCATTTGCCAGCACATCTCAAATGTTTAAAGTAGTAACTGGTTCATAATTAAATGTTCTATAAATATCTGTTACTGATTGACTTTGCTTGACACAGAATTTAACTTACTGATTAAATTAGGCGTGAACTGGCATTTTTACAATGCTATATCTCTTCCTTTACTTGGTTATTTTTTTAAGATCAGCAGTAAAGATTTAATATTTTCTTCATACAGGCCATGCATATATATTATTGAGTGTATTCCTAGATATTTTACAGTTTTTATTGCTATTAAGAATGGAATCTTCTCAGTTATGGCTGGCTAAGAGGAACGCTATTTATCTTTGCAAGTTGATCTTGTGTCTGGCTACAATGTAAGTCTTGGTTTGTCATCCAATTTTCTGGGTTTTCTAGGTAAACAGTTATGTCATCTATAAATTTCATTGTCTTTCCCTCTGACTTGGATGACTGTCTTATAACTGTCTTATATTTTGGGGCTCCCTGGATGTTATTTAAATTAATATTTCATGACATTTCTATACTACAAATTTACTTATTTGTTATACTGAAGTCAAGAGAAAGCTACATTCTATCATCTTTCTGTGAACTTTAGATCTTCCTTACTTCTGAGTGTTTACATTTCGTACTGAGATTTCTATAACAATTTTCATGCAAACTTATGTGTATATTTTTGACTTGGTAAGTACTCAGTAAAGGCTTCGTGGAGCAAGATGTCCCAACAGATAGTTGGATAGAAAATTGATGGAGAATACAGAGTGGGCCATAATGAAAAGCCCATATTCAACATGAGAGAAGTTTTCAATGGCTAAGAAAAGGCTTTATCCCGAAAATTAGATTCCAAGGGTTAGGGATGCTAGGTTTAGAAAGAGTATGGCAAATGTGAGTCAGAGTACCTATTTTAGGAAGGGACTGGAGGGCAAGAAATCTAGTTACCAGACTTGGGTTTAACAGTTGGGACTGGGACTTATTAAAAAAGGTAAAAAATAAAAAAGTTAAATTTTAAAAGGCAGTTGCTTAGTTGTTAAAATTTGGAGACCACATTATGACTAGGTTAGCAGTTAGGATGACTCTGCATTGGGTCATAGAAAGGAGAATTGGAGCTGCTTAAGAACTTGATGTCTCAGGTCAGGATTGAGGCTACATTTAACTTCTAAAAGAGGATCAAGTGGCCTTAGCTGTGGGGAGGAAGGATTACAGGCTTGAGAATAATACTGTGTCTGATACTAGCAATTGAGAATGGCAAATATGGTACTATGCCCTTCCTACAGTCATAATAGACTGTATTAGTCAGGTTTCTCCAGAGAAACATAACAAATATAAATATAGATATATAGGAAGAGATCTATTATAAGGGATTGACTCGTGCGATTATGGAGGCTGAGAAGTCCCTTGATCTGCTGTCTGCGAGCTGGAAGCCCAGGGAAACTGGGGCTGTCATTTCAGACCAAACCTAAAGGCTTGACAACCAAGGGAATCAATGGCGTATGACCCAGTCTGAGTCTGAAGGCCCAAGAACCAGGAGCACCAATGTCCGAAAGCAGGAGGAGATGGGTATCTTGGTTTAAGCAGAGAGCAAGTTCATTCTTCCTCTGCCCTTTTGTTCTACCAGGCCCTCAGTGGATTGGTAAGGATGGTCTTCTTTACTCAGTTTACTGATTCAAGTGTTAATGTCTTCCAGAAATACTCCAACAAACATACCCAGAAGTAATGTTTTGCCATTTATCGGGGCGTCCCTTAATTCAGTCAAGTTGGCACACAAAACTAACACACAGACAGTGGTAACAGTACTTTCTCATGAAGCCAAAATAAAACTTTATGTTCTCTCTTCAACAATAACAATAAATCTCATTTGGCCAGCAAATATAAACTCATCTGCTCATCCTACGACCAATAATAAAATCATAACAGCTACCATTTACTGAGTGTGTATCGTGTCATCTAGGCTGTGTTATATCTCATTTATTCCTTACAATAACCCCGAGAGAGAAGAAATTAAAGTGAGAGGTAACTTGCTTAGTTTCATACAGAAAAAAAAAAACAGATGCAGTTGTGATTGGAAACCAGGTCTGTCTGATTTTAGTCTGTGCTTGACTAATTAAACTTGGGAAGTTTAATGCTTCAAGCCTGTACCAAGCTAAATACTCTAATTTACTCCTAGAGTATTTAATCTGTACCCTGAAATTTCTCATACTGGAGTTACTTTTAGCTATGTACTTGAGCAAATTGTGTGCTCCAAGTTGCACTTTTTGAGGTAAGAGGGCTACCAATGGAGAGTAAAAGTGCAAGGGTGGAATCTTTGATGAAAAAGATTTCGTCTCATCTGATCTTTGATTGGCATTACTGGAAAGCCAAGCCTGAGAACATGCAGCAATGGGACAGGACCTGGGGAACATTCAGGGTCTGCCCCATCTCTTGGTGGTCTGACTTATTATGTCACTTGTCACTTTAAGTGTGATAACATTTTTCTTCTTTCTTACTCTACCATTCTTTTTATCTCTTCTTACTCAAATTTCCTTTGGACTTTCTTATCAAAAACTGTTATCTGGATATATTAGTACATGGATAATTATTTACACAAGGATTTAACTTGGTCATATACTTTGTCATATCTTTCATGGAGGTGAGAACTGAATCACATTAAGTAATTTTTTATGGTCATCATTTTTACTTTCATGTTTATCATAGGAGGAAGGGATTATTTTTTTAAGGTAAGAGAGACTAAGGCAATACTAAAGTTCATTGCTTATATGAGTTTTAGCTTTCACTCAAACATAATTATTTTACTTACATACTTTTAACAAATGTAACACATTAAAAATGGCACAAGATGAGCTTTTCCATTATGACCATATTAAGGACCATTTTATTTCAAAATGGAATTTTGAAACTCAGACGGACCTCAACTTATATCTTGGTGCCTTTTAGCCATGTTACAAATTTGGGCAGAATTTTTTTACTTAAAGTTAATTGGTGGAAACGCCCAGGGAATGTTGACACTCTT
>NW_006433378.1:3607276-3620711 GCF_000325575.1 Pteropus alecto | reverse complement strand
TGGAGCTGGAGACAGAAACAATAGGGTCAAGCTCGAAGGGAACTTGATTGCCCTCAAGAAAGGATCTACTGCTGGCTTATGTTATATAAATAATGTAAAACAAAAACAAAATCCAGTTTGTGAAATGAGAAACTTGTTTACCGAGGCTATAATATATAGTAATAGTTCAACACTTTTAAAAATAATGGTAATTGTTCCTGGTCACTATTCTAGCGCTTTACTCACCAAACATAACCAGATAGAAAAGAAGAAAGGGGAAATAAATCAATTGAAAAGGTAGAGGAAAAAGGAGAGTACAAGGAGTTAGAAGGAGGTTAGGAGGGTGAAAAGAGAGAAATGAAATGTCCTTAACCTTCACCTCCTCCCCATTACTGCTCATTCTTGGAGGCAGCACGAAGTAATAATAACTGTATCAAGTAGGTGTTATTATCCCATCATGTTCTCTTACAACTTTGATTTCTTAGTTTATCCTTCAGAAAGACTAGAAAGGAGAATATCAGTGAGTGACTGGACATATTTGAGAAGCTATGCAGACCTAGCTCTCTAATCTTTCATCCTGAAATTAGCTCGAGCTTCTTCTCATGAAGCCAGGCAAGTATCATGTGGCTTATATTAGGGTGACCACATGGCCTAGTTTTCCCAGAACAGTCCTGTTTTCTGACATACTGATTATAAGTACACCGTCCACTTTCAAAACTGTCCAAGTTGGGACGATAAATGATGTGAGCGCCCCATGCACGAGCCATGCTTGCTTGACACAGACCTATAGCCTCCTCTCTCCTTATTCCTTTGCCATCACACTTCTCAATCCCTGAGTTATGAAACTGCTCCCAGTTTCCTGGACACGACTTGCTATTTCACTCTTCTTTTTGATGACTCCTGTGCTTCCTTGTTACCTTACTTATAGCAATATCCATGCCATGTTGGTATCTGTCTCCTTATTAGCTTATTATTCCTTGAAAATGGAGACTGTTTTGATTATATCACTATCACCAGTGTCTTTATTATATTCAGGTATATTACATGCTCAATTGTGTTTGGTGAATGAATAAAGTATGTCAAAATTATATATGTACATAAAAGAAGACAGGAAGTAAATAGATAAAAGTGAAATTCATAATTGCTTTAGATTTTTAAATGTCTCAGATGATTTAAATTTTTTTAAATATTATTTTTAAAGTAAAAAACATTTTTTAAAGTAGTAAGGTTGTGTATAGCATCTTTTTGAAAGATTTTAAAAAACGAACGCTCAGTTACTTCTGAGAGGGTGACTCTCAGTCATTTTGAACACAATAGACAGACAACACCAGCCACTTAGTGTGTACTCAGTAAGTGTTGACGGAATAATCACAGATTTACCACAAGTTAGAGGAGACATGAGAAGCTATAAAGAATGGAGACCTATGCAAACCTGTGATTTGGATCATTATATCTCCAAAGTGAAAAGGGAACCAATTAAGTTAAGGGTGGTCAGGCTGCACCCCCTAGTTCTTTGGAGCCCCTTGCTGCTGGCTGGGCAGACACTCAGAGAATACCATATGTCAATTATAATATGAATCCCCGTCTTTGCCAAGGCAAAAGAGCGTGACTGCCCCTTCCAAGTTCCAGGCAGCCCTCAGACTGCCCCTTTGTTACTGTATTGTCTCTCGTTCATGTTAATCTTATTTGGGGGAGTGGGGAATAAAAATGTTGGGGTGTTGGGAAAGAAGTTCAGCACATAGTAATTTATTCTGCCAAGGGGGTACTCTGATGGTAATCATCAAATCGTTTCTTTTCTGGAAAAGGTCAAAAATCACAGGTATTTTTAAATGTTAGCTAATATACAAAACTTGAAAGAGGAGAGGAAAAAAATTATCATTAATCTAGCACCGGGTTCTACAATATGTGTTTTCACATTTATTTTATGTATAGTAGTAATTATCACAACAATCTTGATTTTATCACCATTCAACACCGAGTGCCAGAGGCTACATTTGAATGCAGATCCATGGTCTACCCATGTATTGAAAAAGCTTTTTGGTGATAAGGATAAAATATTGGTTCTGTCCTGGAAAAATGGCTTTATAGATTGGAATATATCATTCTTCACAGCATCAAAGAATCTCAATTAGGATAATGAGTGCCTGTTGTTCATGTTACATGTTCGGGAATAGAGCATATTTCTGACTACTGGTGTAGAAACACTTGAAGTCTGGAATTTTTACTCACAACAAAAATGAAAAATGAAAAATTAAGGTTAGCCTCAGTGGTGGTCACATGGGTATTTTTAATTTGTGATAACTCATTGAGCTGCACATTTATGATTTTTGTGTTTTTCTGTATGTATGGGATTCTTTAATTTTCTAAAAGTTTGTTTTTTTAAAAGACTAATAAAAAAGTTATTGTAGGAGAAACAGGATATGTTCTAAGTCTGCATAAGCTAAGCAAGTCACACAACCACATCCTGATTCTTTCTTCTTTATCTATGAATAATAAAGATAATGGAATAAGTTGCCACTTTCTTCCAAGAGATAACTTTCTTTATCTTTACTTGGTCAGTACATGGTTGAGTTTCTAACTTAGGGCTTTTTGCCTCCTGCCTCCATAGTAAGAAATTAAAGAAAACCTTTTATTCCTATATTTTAAAACAAATTTCCTGTGATACTCAGAGCCTGCCAGTAACTTTCACAATCCTACCTTTTTTTTTTTTTTGCATAATCTCAGAATGATTTACAGAAAACAAATACTTTGCCTTCCCTCAGGTTTGGCTGGGACAAATGAATCCATAAATGTTGTGGGACAATAGGAAAGGATGTTGAAACATTTGTAGGCTTTTTCATGAAAATTACCAGAGAGAAAATAGTTATTTTACTTCCTTTCACAGAAGTCATCTTTTCATTTGGACATAATAGTCATACTGAATTTAACCCCTCTTTTGCTTGGCTACCCTGAAAACAAGGTATAATTGGTCATAGAGGAAACAGAGTGAAGGTAAAAATGTATGATAATCCTCATTATAGTCAATTAAAGTACTACTCCAGTACCGACAGTGGATGTCATAAAGCACATACCAAGTTTAATATGAAGTAAATGTTAAACCTTTAAAACATTAATTAATTGAAAATACAGAGCATATTTTACTGAAAGTATGCTCAAGTGCTAGTGCAGTCAGAGTTCCTAAATTCATCTTTGGAAATTTAGTCTTACCACATGTGTAAAGCTGAATTTTTTTTCTGCATTACTCCAGAGTGCATCTTAATTTAATTACCTTATTTCAAGTACAGTCTTTTCTTCAACATATTATTTTTAAAAATTTCCAACCTACGGTAGAGTTAAAAAAAATAGTACAATGAGCACACAACACCCCATACCCAACTCCACCAATTGTTAACTTTTGCTATATTTCTGTGTGTGTGCTCTCTCTTTATGCATGTGTGTGTGTTTGCTAAATCAATTGAAATTAACTTGCTGGTATCACCCCTAAGTACTTTAGTATGTATCGCTTTAGAATAAGGACACCCTCCTACATAACCATGATACCATCATTGTACTCAAGACATTTAGCAAGTCTTAAATTATATAAATGTCTAATCACTGTCGTACATCTGAAACTAATGTAATACTGTATGTCAACCTGAAAAATAAAAAATCATTTAAAACATAAGTAAATAAAGCAAATGGGTTAAAACGTTTTTTAAAATGATATTTTACATTGATAAAAATACCATTTAATACATAGTTCTTAATCAAATACCCCCAATTGTTATAATAATTTCTTTAATCAATTTTTTTTGACAGAGGATCCAATCAAAGGCCATACAGTGCATTTAGAAATCATGTGTCTTTTAATTTAGAACATTCTTCCCCCTGTTTCTTTCCCTCCTTTTTTTTTTTTTTTTTGTCTTTCATGACATGGACATAATTTGAAGAGTCTACGTCTGTTGTCTTGTAGCATGTCCTACAATCTAGACTTGTGTGATAGTGACAGGTAGTTTCTCATGACAGTTAAACATGTATATGGAAAAAAATACACATGCATAGATTGTACATTCCTGTTGCTTTTCCATATACATCTATGTTTTCCCATTTCTGAGACTTCACTCACACAGACCATCTTTTTAATTAATGCCCTTCTTCCATTTTATAATTTACAAGGTCAAGTTCAATGTTTACCTTCTCTAGATGATTTCTCTAATGCCCTTCATCCTGATATAATCTTTGAATATCAGAATACTTTAGCTTTTCTTTTCTTATAGTATTTACAATTTTTTTTTTTACTTTGTATTATCATTTTTATTTGTTCACTTTTTTTTTCTTTTTTTTTTACTTTCTTTCCAATGAAAGCCTCCTAAGGGCAGGCCTAATTTATCTTTGACCTCCTTGGAATGTAGCACATGGTGGTTCACAAAGTAGGTAATCAATGTATATATATTTGTTGAATAAATGAATAGATGGATGAATAAATGAATAAAAATCTTATCTTTGGATTCTGAGATACAGTGAGTTGGTTAAGAACTTAATGTTTCTTTAAAAGTTTCAAATAATTTTTTATGAGTGTACTTTCTGAACCCAGAATAGTCTATTTAATTTTTAAAAAATAAAATTTTAGTTTTAATAAAAATAAACTACATATATTCTATGCCTTGGTATAGCTGTTTTAAAATCAACTTGTTAAGAACTGAAGGAAGCCTTTCAATCTGGACAGTTCATTCTTTAACTTTGGAAAATACCCTTATATTATTATTTTTTTGATAATTTCCTCCTTTGCATATTTTCTGCTCCTCTGGAATAAAGTCCTGTAAGTCAGATGTTGAAACTTCTGGATTGATTCTCTATATCTCTTATCTTTTCTTTCACATTTTCCATCTTTTACTTTCTGAAAGATTTCCGTCCAACCTACTATTGATCTTTTTAAATTTAGGAAATCATGTTTTCATTTTTTAAGAGTTTTGTTTCATCTTTTTGATAGCATCCATTTCTTGTTTTATGGATGCAATATCTTTTCAAATCTCTAAGAAAATATTAATTAGAACTTACTGAAAATTTTCTTCTGTTCCCTGAACTATCTCTACTTAAACTTTCTTAAATTCTTCTTATTTTTATTTTGATCTTTCTCTCATTCATATTGAAGGCATTTTATACATTAAGTATAGAAACCTCTGTGTGCTGAAAAGCTGATTATGAACTCTGTGTACATGAGCAATGTTTGCCAACTGCCAGGTTGACTATAGGTCAATTAAATGTTGAGTTAGGTATTATGATGTGTAAACTCCCAAATACCAAAACATGGAGGTTTTTTTTTTTTTCTGACATCATTTAATTTCTTTAGAAAATAACCCAATTTTTTTTTGCCTGTAACTTCTCATTGCTGAAATGTCACCCAGCAGAGGGGTGTGTGTGTGTGGGTGGGGGGGTGGGTGTGTATGTGTGTGTCTTTTCTGTTTCCTATTCAGACTTTTAGTTGACCTCTCTGTTTCCAGTCCTTCATTTCACCCCTTCCCTCTGTGTCCTGTGTATCAGCACCCCAAGACTCAGCTTTATCCTGCTGTATCAGTTACCATCTTCCATATATACTCTATCTGGTAGAATTCTGTTAAAATCTCTCACCCTCTGATGGCCTCCCACGTCTTCTTGATATGGGTTTATATGTTCTTTTTCCCCCTTTACATCATTTTGGTGGAATCTTGAGAAAGAGAGGAGATAAATACATGAAAATATTTTCCAAAATATTAATTCCTCCCTCCCCCCAAAAATCAATTTGCAATCTTTAATCAGACTTTCTGCTTGATTTTAAAAGTTTTTATGTTACCAACTTCCTTCTCTGTAAATTTGGTCTTGTGAATAGTGTAAATTTTCTGCTTAGAAGATTCAAGAAGTGATTTTCTATGTGATTATGAGAGTAAGGTTCAGACAACCTTGGGTGATTTAAAGTTTCCCACTGAGTAATCTAGACATGGGGAAAGTGCTAAAGATACTGCTTAGGGAAGTGTGAGATAAACTCTCTCTTTATGACTTCAGAAGTCTGGTTACTTATTTACAACTGGAATAAGATAAATGGTCAAATAACTAGAGAAGTTCTATAAACCACTGGTAAAGTTTTTATTCTGCTACCAAATCACGCTCCTGTGCATGTCTGAACGTTCGGTTACCCTAGATTTCCCACAGCTGGAAGAGAACAAGCTGCAGCGTCACCCAGGCAGGCCTCTCCCAAGTCCTACTCACTCACAAAGAATTTCCCCTTTGAGCTACTATGACATTGGCTGGTTACACCACAGATTCCTCAGGATTGGCTGGGACTGCAAATAAAACACTGCCCATAATCGAGCTGATAAGCTACTACATAAATGCATGTAAGTTCCTCTTTTTAGACTATAATATGAAGCATTTGCTCTCTTCTTTCCTCCTAACATTTTCATGCAAGACCTGGAGAGGAAACATCATCTCTGGCCAAAAGGAAAAGTCTTTAAGGAAAAGGAGCTTTAAAATGGGTCCGTTGAGTTCTAAAAACCCCAAAGCCAAGCAAGCCCATATTCTTCTTCTGGGACTTGACTCTGCTGGGAAGTCTACTCTCCTTTATAAATTAAAGCTTGCTAAGGATATTGTGACCATCCCAACAATCGGTTTCAATGTGGAGATGATTGAGCTGGGAAAGGGTATTTCACTCACCGTCTGGGATGTTGGAGGACAGGAGAAAATGAGAACCTTGTGGGGCTGTTACTGTGAGCATACCGATGGGCTGGTGTATGTTGTGGATAGTACTGACAAACAGCGACTGGAAGACTCCAGGAGAGAATTCGAGCACATTTTGAAGAATGAACACATAGAAAATGTGCCTGTGGTCCTATTAGCCAACAAACAGGATGTGCCTGGAGCTCTGACTGCCGAGGACATCACTAGAATTTTCAAAGTGAAGAAGCTCTGCTGTAACCGGAACTGGTATGTGCAGCCCTGCTGTGCCATCACTGGGGACGGACTGACTGAGGGGTTCAGGAAATTAACCGAATTTGTGAAAAGCCACATGAAAACTAGAGGAGACACGTTAGCATTCTTCAAGCAGAAGTGAGGTCCAAGCAGTGAAAGAGACATTGATGAAAATGAAAGAGTAATTTTCCCCCCACACCAAATGAGAAAAGCAAGTTACCGAGGTGGCAAACTTTTCATGAGACATTATCTCACCTAATTAAGTTAAACAACTCAGAATAATATCTGTAAAATATTATTTTTGGCCAGGCACGTTAGCTAACTGTGTGGTAATGATAATTGAGAATGAAAAATTTACTATTTTGTGCTTGTTAGATGGTTCAGAATAATTATATTTGGGATCAAATAAATTATTGCTTTATTATTTTTATATGACTACTAGAACAAATTTTAAGTAAACTGTCTGCTAATAGAGTCAGAATTCTTTCAGATTGTTTTCAGCTGTTACAGGTATTAAATTTCCACCACACTCCTATGTAATATCTGGATAGTATAAAAAATGAACTTTAAATTATAGAGAGGAAAAACTTTGATGTTACCATTTTGTAAATCCCTATCTACCCCCTATATAAAGATTTTCTTCTGGATTCCTGACAGCTTTTTGAAATCTATTGCTTGGAACTTCCTACAATGACTCAAACAATGATCTCTAGGCTGTTAGTTGCCCAGAGGCTGTGTTCTCCCATGGGAGCAGAAGTTTGTATCTTAAAGCTCTTGGGATCAAGGCAAGGCCTGGGCTTACTGCTCATCTTGAGGCTGCAGTCCCAAGACTGGCTTCAGAATTTAATATAACAGTCATTACTTGAGAACTATGTATAGCTCACTGTACCGATCAAACAGGAACCAGAGCTAGACTTTGCTCTCAGAGACCTTACAATCCACAAAGGGAAACAACATAAAGCTAGTAGCTAGAAAGGTAGAATATGGCAATCAATGCTGTGCTATAACAGGAGAGACTCTAAGCTAGAAAAACAGAAAGTGCTTTATGCAGGAGGTAGTATTTAAGAAGCCCCCCCTAACCGCCCCCCCCCCCCGCCCCCGCCCCTGGGGGAATCCCACAAAGGTACAGGTTAGGCACTGGAAGTTACTATCATTAGGAGACTCTCTAGAGACTCTGTGGGGGAGGGCAGGAAGAGACAAGGAACTAGAGATTGAATCGGAATTCCCCTAGAGGCTCATAACTCCCAGGGAGGCCTTTCCTCCTACCCCACCTCCAACGAGGCTCATTTGGGCTAGAAGCAGGTTTCAAGCCTCCGCAGCAGCCCCTGAGACTTTAAATCTTAAGGTCACAGGAAAATAAGGGTACAATAAACCAGGGGTGCCAGCCCCTGGATTCCTTTCATGGTTTTCTTCTCTCATCTTAGCCATGATTTGTTCAGCAAAGATCTGAGTAGCTACTTCTGTGCTACGTTGTAAGGATTCAGATAATAAAGCAGACATATAGTAATAGTTACCATTGGTTGACTATTTGTGTGTGCCAGGTGTTGTACTAAACACTTTCATATGTCTTCTCATTTAAAGTTCACAACTGCCCCAAAAGGAATAGGTATTATTTTCTCAATTTTACAGATGAGAGTAGTGAGACTAAAGATCAGGAAGATTAGTGCTGATAGCTGTTTTTGTATTTGTCTAGTAGGTCTTCCAGTTAAACAACAATAGCAACCAGACACACACACACACACACACACACACACACACACACACACACACACACACACACAAGGACTTGGAATTTTAACTGAGGGGAATGGCAGAGCCAAGATTCAAACTTAGGTGATTTCAAAGCCTGTGCTGGTAATTGCCATGATATTGTTTTATAAATAAGATATGGTCTCTGCCTTCCATGAGCTCACAACAGACAATTAAAAATAAATCCAGGTTAAATTAAGACTAGAACTACCATAAAATCTAGCAATCTCACTTTTGGATATATATCCAAAGGGAACGAAATCACTGTCTGTCTCGAAGAGACACCTACACTCCCATGTTCATTATAGTATTGCTTACAATAGCTAAGACATGGAAACAACCTAAGTGTCCATTGACAAATGAATGAAGAAGATATAGTATATATATACACAATGGAATATTATCTAGCCACAGAAAGAAGGAAACTCTGCCATTTGCAATGACATGAATGAAACTGAGGGGCATTATGCTAAATGAAATAAGCCAGAAAGAGAAAGACAAATACTGTATGATCTCACTTATATGCAGAATCTAAAAGAGCCAAATTCATAGAAACAGAGAGTGGAGTGATGATTTCTAGGGGCTGGGGGAAATGGGGAGAGATTATGCAAAGGGTACAAACTTTCCGTGAGATGAATTAAGTTCTGAGGATCTAATGTACAGCACGGCGACCTTCAATAACAACACTGTATTGTATACTTGAAATTTGCTAAGAGAGTACATGGTAAGCATTTCCACCCTCCCCCCCAAAAAAGTAACTATGTGAAGTGATGTTAATTAATTCAATTGTGGGAATCCTTTTACAATGTATATCAAATCCTCAAGTTGTATGCTTTAATATATTATTACTATGTAATATAAAAAATATTTTACTTGTCAATTATACTTTAATAAAGATGTGGGGGGAGGAGGGGAAGAATAAACCCAGGCCAACATATATTACTTTTATAATAAGAAGTTTCTTAGAAAAGACAAGCCAGACAGCGTAAATTGAGTGTAATAACAGAGGTATAAGAAAAATGCTGAAAGACTGGCAAAAAGAAGACCTCAGGGCAGTGGCAACGTTAAAGGCTTCATAGCAGAGTTTTTTCGAAGTTTCACAAGATGATTAAAACCTCAAATATTCATCTTTAAAAAATGCATCATCCCTTGCCATTTTCCCTTTTTAAATCTTCCTAATCTCTCTCTCTCTTTTTTTTTTTTTCCTGGCTGGGTTTTTTTTTTTTTTGTGAAAACTAGAGGACCTATTAGACAAATTCAAAGAGAGCTGTAAGCACTAATCTTTCTAATTTTAAAATTAGGAGTCACTAATCTATGTCTATAGAAAATATCTGAATAAAAAATGTCCCCCAGTATCCTGAGTATTTTGATAGTTTGAATTAAGTCAAGCCCTTTGTGGCCCAGTCTAAGCACAATGCAAAATTCAGAGAAACAGTCCCTAAAAAATATCGAAAGCAATTAAAATCTTCCCTTCAGAAAGCTCTGATGTGTGCAGTGGGCATAGTGGACAGATACACTCTTAATGTAGAGCAAATCTTATAAAGTAGCTTTTCAATTTCTCTCCTTCATACAATAGCTATTCCTCAAAATCTCTACTAATATTCTCTGAAAAACTGGAACACTCTCATGCTTTCCTCCTTCCTTCCCTGGGGTTCAATTTGTTTTCTTCCATCAGTCACTTGCTTTCTTTTCAATGTATATTTTACCAATCTTTCTTTGGCATTTTCTTTCTTCTCTCGCTGGCATGTTCCTTGATGCCCTCCAACACAAACACACATGCGCGCTCTTCACTTTGATCTACTAATAAAGACCAAAAGTGAGGGAAGGGAAATAGGTTAGGTGGGCAATAGCAAAATATTCCTTAACATGTGAGAGGAAAGAGGCCTTGATATTTATTATTGTCATGCATTTTATTTATTGTTATCTATATGTAACGAAGCAAAACTTTTAACTTATCAAAAATAGCATGCTGCCATAGATCTATAGCAACGAAAAGCAGAACACTTTTGAAATGTTCCTTGGTCAAAGATTTACAGAGTCTGAAAGGTAAATATCAGTTAAATATTTCTATCTGATTTTCTAAGTATTCCCAGGTGAAAAAAAAAAAATCCCTATAGGGCATAAGAATAAAGAACAGCAAATAAATAAAGCAGCAGCAGTGACGGATAGGTTAAAATTAATTTGTCAGTTTAAAAAGCTGATGTTTGCTGATGATGAACAAAGTGGGTTCTGCCAAACCAAGGAAGACCGGGAATTTCACGTGGAGAATCCTGAAGTTCTTGTCCCTTATGGGTGGCACAGAGGGACAAAACACGGACGCTGCAGTACATTCAGTGTGTGAAGGGACAGCCAAAGGATAGCATCTGGAGGGCTCTTGTGAACCCTGGGGTTTGCCTGCTCCTGGGTGCATGAGCTCTCTCTCCAGAGAGGCAGAGAAATAGAAAAAAGACAGAGACTTTTCCGTTGGTAGTGCTAATGACTAACATAATTTGTGATATGGTGCTGCTGTGGTTTCATCGCACCAGGTTTTTAGCATACTGTTGACTGTTAACGGATTGAATTACCTTAAGCATGAGCACATTTTACCTCAAAAGCGCTATGCAAATATTAAAGTCAGTTATTAGATGACTTAACCATATGAGTAGTATTTTCATAAATGTTACCATGTTTTGTTTTCACCAAATCTCATGGGGACACATAACAAATATTATCAATACTATTTTAATGATATGAGGAGTTGATTAAGCAGTTACTGAACCTAGTCTTCTGATATCTAAGATTTTTAAAAAATGTAATTATCGTACAATGAATTTAACAATAATATGGCACATACAGATTTTCCATTAGGTTTCTTTGTTTCTATAAACCAAATTCTTTATTCCCTTCTTACCCTATCTGGTACCTGTCTCCTAGATCTCCAACCTCTCCTGCTTCCAGCCACTCTTGCTTTAATGTCCATATTTTGCTCCTAATTTATTATAACCTCAGGGCCCTTAAACTTGCTGTTTCCCCAGTTTAGAAAATACTTTTTTCAGGCCTTCAAATCATTCATGGCTTCATCTCTTTCGAAGCTCCAACCAAATATTCAGAGGTGTTCCCCGAATCCTTATCTAAATAGATCTCCTCATCCTTGCCATCTAATACCTCTTACCTTGCTTTATTATTTTTCATATAATTTATCATGGCTTCAGAGTTTATTACTTACTCGTTTACTCGTTTCTTTCCCTCCTGAGAGGGTTAGCAACTTGGGAACAGAAGCTTTATTCACTGTTGGATTCTGGAATAGCGCTGAGAATGTAAAAGTTATTTAAAGGATACGTACAACACCAGTGAATGGTCTGAACCCTAACGGGAGGTCTCTTTAGGGCCCCAGGCTCTCTCTCAGGATGGACTATGGATCCAATAATGGAGAATAAAAACAGTGGCAGATTTGAGCCTAGGACAGCCTCATTCTAACTTCAGGGACCATCAGCGAGTCCCTCCCTCAGGAGTAGGGACTGAAATGAACATAGGCTTTAGAGACCGAACTGCGTGGGAATTATGGTTTGTCACTTGCTTTTGCTTTTAGGCAGGTTACTTCACCTCTCTGTCTCAGTTTTCTCTACTAGAACGAGAAATAAACTTTTATTGTGTTAAGCCATGGAGATTTGGAGGTTGTTGCAGCCACCACTGTTAATTACTCTAATAAACTAGGATCATGTTCCTTGCTCCTCCAGTGTGTCCTAAAATTCTTCTTTTCTCAGTCTTCTTCTTCTCACAACCCTCTTCTTCCATATCCCCCTATACCCATTTTAGTATCCTCATTTGATTCATCCCAGAACAAAAAAAAATTTTTTTCTCAATTTTTTATTTTTAAAATGTTCAAACCCATGAAAAAAAAAAACTTGAAAGAATAGTCAAATTAACACTGGTGTGTTTTACACTTAAATTCACCAATTATAACAATTTTGCAATATTTGCCCACACTCCTCTCTCCACACACATACACACACACACACAAATACACACAATTACAATTATCCTGACACTTCACATCTAATTACTTTATCATCCATTTCCTTAGAATGGACATTCTCTTATATACCACAGTACCATTATTACACATAAATTTTTACGCATTAATTAAATATCATTTAATAGTCCATAATCAAATTCCCTCAAACAGAATTTATTTATAGAATTTATTTGATCCCAAATCTATTACATTTAGTTATGTCACTTTTAATTTAGAATATCTTCCCTGCCTTTTCCTGTTTTTTTTTTTTTTTTTTTTAATGGCCTAGAAATTTTGAAGAGTCCATGTCAGATAATTTAAAAACTGTCCCACTGTCTGAATTTGTCTGATTATTTCTTCATGGTTGAATTTAGGTTAAACATTTTTGGCCAGAATATTCCACAGGTGATATCATACTTTCCACTGCATCCATTATGAGGCACTTAGGGTCAGTTTATCCTGTTATTGATGATGCTAAATATGATCACTTCCTTTATGACAGTGTCCACTATGTTTCCCCCATGGTAAAAATACAACTGTCTCCTCTGTTCTTAATAAGTAATTTAATATAATAAATATGATGTTTTGATATTGTGTGAATATCTTGTTTCCCAAAAGCCTTTCTTCTTACTGATTTTAGCATCCATTGATGATCTTTTCCTGAACTAGTTATACTGGGAACTACAAAATGGTGATTTTTTTTTCTAAATCTGTCTTTTCTTGTACATATATTAGCTGGCATTCTTCTGTAAAGAAGAGCTTTCAGTTTTATTTCTCTTCTCCTTTCTTTCT
>NW_006433378.1:3606850-3607216 GCF_000325575.1 Pteropus alecto | reverse complement strand
TTTAAGTTTTATAACCCAGTATTACTAAAACTGAGATTCATGGATCACCAGCATCAGGATCACCAGCATCAGTATCCCCTGCAAGTATCACCAGCATCAGGATCACCAGCATCAGTATCCCCTGCTTAAAAACGTCAATCCTCAACCACCACCTCAGACCTATTAACCAGAATATTATATCTGAGGGGTGGAGGGGTGGGGAAAATTCCTGAAATCTGTGTTGTTACTGACGCTATTATAATTTCTGTCATTATTCTTTCTGATGCTCAAACTGTCCCAAATTTTCCCAGGTGAAGCCCCTTCAGGCCAGCTACTGTGTTTGGTTAATATGTCGCTATTAGTCTTTGAGTATTTCCTTGTTTGAGA
>NW_006433378.1:3586615-3606823 GCF_000325575.1 Pteropus alecto | reverse complement strand
ACTTGGCTCACTCAGGCCTGGAGTTAACTATTTCTCCAAGGGTCTCGGGCTCCTTTCACTGGAGAATGACATTTAGAAAACAAATAATGATGCTAGCTGTGCTCACTGTTACTGGTATGTCCCTGTTTACAGGCCTATTCAGTATAAAAAGCAAGGAAATATAAATTTTTTAAATACTGATTCTTCCAAACTGAACCCACACCATAGGATTTCCCCTTATCTTCGCCATTCCTGATTTGTATCCCTCTTCTCCTACAAAGAACTTTGGTTCCAAAAAGCATCAATATATTGTGGATGAAAACTGGGTTCCATAGAAAGTAACCTGACAGGGTAATCTGCTCATAAATTCCTAACCGGGCAGGTCATAGTGGGTAGTTACTCCTCAGGCATATAACTTCTTTAGTAAAAGGCTTATCTTTGCCTTAAACGGTCCTGTCCATTGTTTCTGCGCATCTAGGTAAACATACCTTTGAAATGCCTCCTTTTAGGCCCCTCTCTCTAAAGCTAGACCATCCTCAAGGGAGCATATAGTCTTGTTAAAACTGTCCTAGAGTCCGATCCCTCTTGCTTTCTCCCACCTTCATGTAATTTTCATGTGATCAAGGCCCCCCTCAATTCCAAATATGTAAAAGAGGATGCAAACTGTCATTTTTTGAAAGCATTTATCTCAGTCTGTTGAGACTTTCCTTTCAGGCATATCCTCTATTTGGCGCAAGTAAATTTTTATAAAAATTCTCTACAGGTTCGGATGTTCTTATGTCAACAATATTTATTCATTTGCCCTTTGCTACGACACAAAATATTTTCAGAATCACTATACCAATACCCCCACCTCTAATAAACCCACTCGGGAATGTTCAAGATTTCTTTCTTTTGAGTTCTGTCCTTATTCAGGGTTCTTCTGTATTTGAAAGTTACCTGAATTTATTTTTCTGCGGTTATGTTATAAATATGATGTTGATTTTAAGTTGATTTCTGCTATTTGTATTCAGTTTTAAGGTTTGACTCTTCTCTTTTTGAGTTAATATTAATCTTTGAATTCATAGAATATTTACATTCCTTAAAAGTAAAAACTACATAAAAAGGTGTATTCGGAGAAGTCTTGCTCACATGCTAGCCATTCCCACTTATCCCCAACCTGTAACCATTTTTGTTAGTTTCTTGTTTACACTTCTTTTATTTTCTCATAGCAAAAATAAGAAAACACTTATAATTTTATTTTTTTCCCTATTTCTTAACACAAAAGGCCACATTTTATATGCACAGAATAAATAATTTTAAAATAGAGATTTGCTACCTTATTGTGGATGAAAAAGGGGTTCTATGAAAAGTATCCTCACAGGGTGATCTGATCATAAATTCCTAAATGGTCAAGTCATGATAAATGATCACATCCCAGGGATATAACTTTTTTAGTAAAAGGTTTATCTTAGCCTTAAGCAAACTCTGTCCATGGTTTTTGTACACTTAGGTTAACACACCACTGAAAGAAGGGTAACCACCCTGAAGAAAGGATATAATCTTATTAATTATCCTATAATGCAACCCTTGACTTGCTTTCTCCCACCTTCATGTAATCCTCCTTACTTCCCTCCTTAATTCCAAATGCATACAAGAAACTACAAAACTGTCATTCTTTAAAGCTTTTGAGATCTTGCTTCCTAGCGCTGCCATCAGTTTTGGCTCAAATAAACTCATAAAAATTCTCTGCAGGTTTGGACATTTATGTCAACAATACTCATTATTATATTAAAGAAGAAATCTTTTTGTGTACAATAAACTGATTTTCATATACCTCTCCTTAAGTTACATGTCAGGTTCATTGCAGTTCTAAGTCAGGTTGGATTTTCTTTCAATTTAAAGCATTTTCCCACTGAAGTTCAATGTACCTACTGTAGTTGCCTATTAATGGGGAACACGAGAGATCGTGGTGACAAGATGGTTTACTAAGGGATAACCCCAGTTATCTACATAGTTACTTTTCTGCTCTTCTTTTAAAGCAAATAATACATATTACATTTATTTTGTAAAATAATCTCATATAAAAATACACTGACTCTAATTTGTAAAAATAAAACCCACAAATCTATAGACACACATATGTAAACTTAACATAGAAAATATAAAATACACCAAAATGTTTGGGTGGTTGTACTATAGATGCCTAGAATTCCTTACAGTTCTGGGTACTTTCCAAAGTTTGTATAGTGAATGTGTGTTATTTTTATATTCAGGGGGAAAAGATTATTTTCAAAAGAGCTGTTTAATCTTCAGAGCCTATATAAATCATGAATGGATAATGAATAGTCTTAGAACTATCATTTCAACTTCATTGATCTAAAGTAATAGGAAACCCTTTTAAAAACCAGAAATATTGCAGTGTTCAGACATCTGGGAGCATTGTAATCAAGCTTTTATAATTTAAGAAAAAAATCCAGAAACCAAAAAATGAAACAGCTAACATGTATTGAGCACTCAGTGTAAGCCAGGTTCTGTTCTAGCATGTTTATGTATTATCTCATTTAATCCTCACATTAACTCTGTGAAATAGTACCATTATTATCCTCATTTACTGAGAAGAGATCTGAGAATGAAAGCCAGACAACCACCTAAAATTGTGAAAAGCAATTACTGTGGCCTTTGTATATAATCAAGCTCCTACTGTCAGTTGTTTGGTGAGAATTCTATATTGTACCTCTGCGCAAAGCTTTAATTCTCTTTTAACCCATGGCTTACTTCACATTCTCAAATGATCTCCCCCTTGCTGCACTCTGAGTCCAAGAACAGCTAAGGAGCAGAGAATAGATATTTAGCAAAATTAGTTTTTCATTGGAAACAGAAAATTGAAAAATAAGGATGTGCAACTCTCTGTTAGCACTTTGCTATATTTTCTTCCAGTCTTTATTTTTCTTCAATAGATCTTTTTGATAATTTGGTAATTTGCTTTTTTCGTCTATCATCACAGCCATGTATTATCTATCTTTACCATATTATTATATATCTTTCAGATCCATCATTTTTAGTGTTATACCATTTACAATGAAGTAGATATACCATAGTTTATTTAATCATTTCTCTACTATTGGCTTTTTAGGCTACAGCCAATTTTTCATGTAATACCTTAGTAACAAACATCTTCATGCCTGTATTTCTCCAAACCCATGCTTATCCTTTAATTTATCAAATTTTGACAAAATACCTAATGAATACCAGGCACTGTGTTAGGTATCGGTTTTAGGATTTTCCCCACCCCGGGATAGTATTTCAAAGTTCAAAAGCTTCATGCCTCAATACGTATTGTCAAATTGCTTTCTAAAAGGTCAATATCAGGTTATTCTAAATGAATTCTTTAAAAAGAACAAAAAAAGAGATGTAAAAACTTTAGTCATTAGATGACTGATGACTATAGCATTATTGAAAACCTCAAAATAAGTAGATATATTTGTAAATTTCAAATCATTTATGACAGGAAAAAATTAATGCCAAAATTTGTAGTCGTTTTGCCTAAGTATGACTCAAAATCTATATACAAAGAAAATCGTGATAAATTTGACTAGATAAAAATAAAAATTATAGCAAGCATAAAGTCGAAAGAAAATATCAAGCTGGGAGTTAATATTTGCAATATACAGTCAATCTCTGTATTCATGAATTCTGCATTTGCAAATTGAACCAACAGATTGAAAATATGCAGAAAAAAATGATACTGTTGCTGACATGTACTATATAGCTAGGTCTACAATGGTTGTCTCTGTACTGAACATGTAGAGACTTTTTTTCTCGTCCCAGAGTTTATTCCCTAAACAATATAGTATAACATCTATTTACATAGCACTTACATTGTATTAGGTATTATAAGTAATCCAGAGATGGTATATGGTAGGGTGTGCGTTGGTTATGCGCAAATACTACGCCATTTTACTTGAGGGACTTGAGCATCTTTGGACTTGGGATCTTCAGGAGTTCCTGGAACCAATCCCCCTCAGACACTAAGGAACGACTATTTAACACAGATAAAGATCTTATGTTTCTAATGAAAAAAAAAACAAACACTTGAGAAAAAGAATAATCAAAACTATAGAAAAATGTGCAAGAGACATGCACACAGTTAACAATAAACGATATTCAAATGATCTTCGAACAAGTGAAAAAATCTTCAGCTTCACTATTAGAGAAATACAAATTAACACAACATTTAGATATTTCTAACCTGTCGTCTTTGCAAAATTGTATAAATTTGACAACATAGTCTATAATTCTGTTGGTAAGGCTGTGGGAAAATAACCTCACCCAATGCTGGTGTAAATACAAATGGTATGACTTCTGTGGAGAACTGAGCAATATCTAACAAAGATACATTTGCACTTCCCTTTTAGTCTGGCAATTTCACTGATAGGAAGATGCACAACCACATATCTGAAACAACATATGTGCAAGATTAAGCATTATGGCATTATTTGTAATAGCAACATAGAAATAAGCTAAATGTTCTTCTACATGACACTGGTTAAAAAAAAACAAAACAAAACTATATCCCCAGAGTAAAACAATACCCAAACAAAAGAATGAAAAGGGGGACATACCAAAAGGAAAAGAAAAGGGCCAAGAGGCGATGACACCCCAGTAGCAACAAGTATACCTAAAGCCCAGATGATCTTGGTTTCTAAATATTGCACCTCACTGAAAGGAATCAGAGCTCCTTGGAGAAATGGCAGTTCAGATCTGGAGCAGGCAAAGTACAAAATGAGCCTGATATATCTTGTGCCAAAGAGCAAGAAAGAACTCAAAGGCTGATGGAGATACATCAAAAGTTTACAGTAGCAGCCTAAAGAGACTCCTACTGACCAAGTCTGAAAATTTAAGCATAAAAAAAGTTGGTCATGGATTATAATACATTGAATAAATAAAAACAAAAACTCTAAGTCCATTTAATGAATATCATTAAAAATATAAAAAGATGAAAAGGAAAAGAAGTGGGGTGGGCGAAAGGACAGCTCTTTTATACAGAAAACTGTAGAGGGCTTTATGAAATTAGAAAGCCACTATTTTGCAACTGCAAAGTAATAACTAACCTTGGGTAAACACATCTTATTTGTATAATAAGATCACAAAATGATTTCCTGAAATATCTTCTGCCTCTATGATCTAGGATTAACAGACTTTGAAATGGAAAGCCTTGATCAGAGAAAGGAAAAACTATGGGACCCTTACTTTAGTATGACGTTTTCTTTCTCCCCAAAGCTGAAAATCACCATTTACAAGTCCAATATGAGCAGATCTCCAGTTTCCTGACCTTGAATTCTTTTTATCTTTTCGCATGAAGCTACAAGGTATATTGAAAGTACCTGCTAAAGAAGGCTTCATCATAAACAAAATTGAAGACAAATGTAAAATTGTGACTTAATATTTGTAATATATATTACAGATAAAAGTCTATGTCCCTAATATAAACATTATATTGTTATTTATACATTGTTAAAGCAGTAGAGAAAATGATCCTGTTTTGCCTGTTGAGCCAGATAAAGTATCTCATCTCCAGCCTAAAGCATGTATTTTCAAAGGAAAGTAAGCCTCACAACATTTCTTTGATCTCTAAGAGACCAGGCTAGAGAGTAGAAGTCCATAATAATGGACTCAGGATTGGTTCTCCATAGGTCACACACCCATATCATCCTTTATACCTGTCGGCCTGTACACCTGTTGACTTGGTGTAGATGTTAATAGGACTCCCTTTCACTCTCAAAACCCTACTTCTAGGAGACCTCTGATGCTTTTCAGGGAAGACTTCATTTGGCTGAAGGGTAAATGCCAAGCTAGAGAGAGAAGCAAAAAAAGACTGGAATATGGTAGACAGAATAATGGTCTCCCCAAAATGTCCTTGTTTTAATTCCTGAAACTATAAATATGTTACCTTACCTGGCAAAAGGAAAAGGTGATTAAGTGTGTTGAGATGGGAAGATTATCCTAGATAATTCAGGGTGAGCCAAATCTAATTACACAGATCCTTAAAATTGGAGAAACTTTCCTGGCTGAATTCATAGTTAGAAGAAGTGACTGTTGAAGAATGCTTGGAGAGATGCAACACTGCTGGCTTTGAAGATGGAATAAGGGGACCACAAGGCAAGGAATGTGGGCAGCCTCTAGTGGCTCAAAAATGCAAGGAAACAGATTCTCCCCTAGAGCGCCCAGAAAGGAATACAGCCCTGTCAACACCTACAGAACTGTAAGATAGTAAATCTCCGTTGTTTTAAGCCATTAATTGTGTGGTAATTTGTTACAGCAGCAATAGGAAACTAATACATGGAATTGACAGCATTTCTAAAGAGCCTTGAAGAACCTAATAAGTCATCCATTCATTTAACATATATTTAAGTCCTTATATATCCCTGACCCAATGATGAATAAGATGGACTTCTCAAGGAGTTTACATCCCTGCAGGAAGACAATGACCGAAACATGTAATTAAGATTGTTATGAGTGTTCTAAAAGGGTTAGTAGAGGGTGGTATTTAACAAGCACAGGGTAGTAAACCAGGATATATAAACATGGATGGAGGTTATCCCAGGTTGAAGGTGTGGCATGGGTGAAGTTTCAGGTGAGGGTTTGAAAGCACATGGATTAAGGCAGTAACTAGCCAGTAGTACTGGTTGACTGGACTATAAAATGCATGGGAGAGGGGAAATAGAAGTGCAGTTTGGAGCCAAGTGGAAAGGGCCTAGAAGGCCAGGCTGAGTTTGAACTTTATCCTTCAAGCAATGGGAAGATACTGAAAGTTTTAAAGCAAGTAAAGGGACATGATCAGATCTGCACAGAGATATCTCTGCTATTAGCTCCACTGGGACAGAGATCAAATTTGTTTTTCCTCACTACTGAAGTTACTTGTTATCAATCAGAAGAGGCTAGCAGACGCTGTGATAACCAACAACCCCAAAGTCTGTGCCTCAAGACAAAAGAAGTTTCTCTTTCCCATGCTACATGTTCATCATAGGTCAACATAGGGGCTCTGCTCATCTTAACCAGGGACTCAGGCTGAGGAGGCTCCATTTCTTGTTACAATCAAAAGCAAACAGAGACCAGCTTTGAAGGGTCCCTGAGCAGATAAAACCAGTTTAGTCATTAATTTAGTTTCATTACCAATCACTGTGAAGACTGCTTTTTTGCTATGTAAGTTGCTTTGTAACAGCATACCTCAGAGCCTAAATCCGTGTTTTGGTTTGAGTGCTCCGGGTTTGCAAACTGTATGTTTAGTGTGTGCACAATAAATTTTTACCAGTAATTCACAGGTTTAATTTGGCTATTTATGAACCTTTGACATTGGAAAGTTGCCTGTTGCTGGACAAGAGAGGGAAAAGAGTTTTGGAGCATCTCAAAGTGGTAATTCTGGTAAATAAAAATGTGTCTTAGAGTAACTGGTCACATCCACTCAAACCTTATTGACCTGGCGCCAAGAAGTATAATCCATCTATGTGCCGAGGAGTAAAATTGGCAACGTTTGGTGATGATTAATGGTGCTTAAGCATCAATAAATATTAACAGGAAAAAATCATTTCGAGGGAGTAGGTTAGAGATCATTTGATGAAGTCTTATCTAGCAGAAATAGCGAACAGGAAGAAAAAGGAGACGGGAGTCAGTGGCTAATCAGATGGGCAGGGCATGAAAGAGCAGTTTGACTACTAGATTTTCAGTCTGGATGGGTGTAGGAAGGGTGATGCCAATGAAAAAAGAGACAAAGTGCACATTCGGTTGTGTGCTAATGTGTGTGATTAGTACAGGGTAGCTGAGAGACCTACATTTTGATCACACCTTTTCTGGGTAAAATCTGCAATCTCTGCTTCAGGTCTTCTACTCAGTATACAAACTGTTTTTCCTTTGTGTCGAGGGGCTAGAAATCAGTATTGGTCGCTGCTATGGGCGGGATGGACAGACCCCTACAGGTAAGGGGGTTGTAAGGTGCTTTACATGAATTACCTCAAAACATTTCGTAAGATATGGTTAAGTGAAGATAATTAAGAGACTATCTGGAATGCAGCTCTGCCTCTCTGAGCCTTTGGTCCTTCGATTTTAAAAGGAGAATACTAGCTACATCGAATGTTGTGTGGATTCGGGCGGAAGGGCCAAAGAGTCGGAAGAAGACCGACGAATAGCGTCGGCACCACAAACACACGGTTCAGACCTCCCCTCGCACCTGCCGGGGGCCAGAATCAAGGAATGGGACCGGAAGCGGGGTGGGGGCGGCGTGGGGATTTGGCGCCCTTGGCCGCGCAGAGAGATGATGTCACGCCCACCCTTCCCCACCTGAGGTCCCCCCGGGAGCAGAAAAAAAGACTAGACTTCACTCGCGTCTTGCGCGACGCACTGACGACACCACATTCCCGGCCTCCGCTGCGCGCTGACGTCACCGCGTGGGCGACCTTGTCCCCTACTCCGGTCACGGAGGCTGGTTTGCGATGGGGACAAGCCAGTATCGAGGGAGGTGGGGCTTGCGTGGAGTTAGTGTGACGTCAGTTTGTAGAGCTCATTGGCTTTGGCCTGCTTAAAGGGATGTATCTGACACAAGGGGGCACCTAGTCTGACGGTTGCGCTGGGACTGAATAAGTTGGCATTGGGTAGCTACCCAGAGCAATGTAGTGCTCCTTCTCGGGAAATGATGGAAGAACATGACCTCTAATTCTAAATTTAAAGAGTTGTCTTCACATGTTGCCTCTACTCATTTTCCATTTACTGTTCAACCTGTTCCATTAAAGATCAGTTATTTAAAAAAGATAAAATTACCAATATATTTGTATGCGTAATAACCAAATAAAAATGAACACGTCAGAGTTTAATGCAATAATTAATGAGTAACCTTTAAGATATTACAAATAATCCTAACGACAACATAGTTTGTAAGGTTTTCTAAAATGAATTTACACCTCTTCTTCCCCTACTTCCCTTTCATCCGCTGGATCAGCAAGTTCTTTTGACTCAACTTCCAAAATTGGATTCATTTTCTCTCCATTTTTACAAACACCATCTCAGTCTGAGCAAAAATTATCTAGAGATCTGAGTGCTGCCTTCCAATTGACCTCACCTCCCAAATCCATTCTCTACACAGCTTCCAAAGTGATTTTAAAAAATTATAATCTAACTATGTTGCTCCCTTTTTAAAAAAATTTTTATTTTTTTCAATAAGTTACGTTACTCCGTTTCTTAAAATCTACCAATAGTTTTTCCTCTGCTTGGAGAATTAAATCCGCACTCCTTATGCTTGCTTACAAAGAGCTATGTGATCTGTGCTTCTTCACCTTCCTCATCCACCACTTTATGTCTCTCCAACTTTACTTCAATGCCCTTTGCTTGGAAAATTCTTTTCCCCGAATTTTGCATTGTTGTCTCTTTTTCTTTTTCAGAACTCAGTTTGATTTATATTGCCTACTTAGCCCTTCCCAGATCTTCCAAGTGGCTACTCAATGATCCTATTTAAAAATTTAAATCTCTTTAGAGCCATGATCACTTTGATACAAGACTTGCATATTGTTAATCTCTCCACCCCTAATTAAAATGAAAGTATGTAAATTCAGTGAGAAAAACTCTGATCTACGTTTTGTCAAAACCCAAACTCTCCGTACTAAAACAAAACAGAAAGTTGGGTTTATTGCAAGGCTTTCTACTTAGAAGCTGGGTAACTCAAGGCTATGGGAGTAATGAGTTCTGAGTTGCTCACAGACTAAGGGATAGGATAAATAAGGATTTTTGGGGGGCTTTGTAAGTTGATTGGTTGTCCAGTGTTCTTAATTTGGATCAAGATAGCTGAATCAAAGGAACAAGAAAGTCCAGAGATGGCGCGAATGGACCTGATATTTGGGCATTGGCTGGTGTCCTCTGCTGACTTCTGAGAAGAACCGTAAATTCTAGTAAGGTTAGGTTAAGTTAAGTTTCCTTTATGCTCCATTTCCATTTTTTCCTTGACATAAGTGACTTAATTTTAGTTTGGTTCTAAACTAAACACTGTTCACCACTGTATTCTCAGCTGATAGAACACTTAATAAGTTTAGCTCATTTCATTCTCTAACTGGAGCTTTGTCATTTAAATTAAGTGGTTGTCAAATCAAAAGGTCTAAGTATTTAAAACGAATGTTTCACAAGATATGCTTACAAAACATACCCGGTTATTTTATTTGAAAAATTCTTTGGATTAAAGAAAAATGGTGTAAAAAATGTTTTCTCTGCTTGATTTCCAAAAGATATCAAAGATTTTCTTTTCAAGGATGCTAGCAGTCTTTTTTTTTAATTGCTTAAGTCAATTATAATCTAGAAAAATAACTTTGGTTTGATATTCTAAGGTCCTTGGAATGAAACTTTAAAAAACTTTAGCAGATGATTTGTGCCTGTGTCTTTGTGCAAGCTCTATGTTTGATGCTGGAGAATTCCAAATAAAATCTGCCAAGGAGACATTTGACTTTGGTCTTTCAATATGAGTAGAGTGAGACTATGAGAAGAGGAAAAGAAGAGAAACTGGCACAAGTGTAAATTCAGGTCATATTTTGGAGACAGAATATATGCGGAAGGATAGGCAGTAGCCAAATTATCAAGGGCCATGAAAGTGAAGATTTTGGATCTTATTCCACGTGGGAAGCCAGCATAGATTTTAAAACGAGGTGTGATGTCCTCTATTGTTAGCATTGTTGTAATAGATAGGATTGTGATTAATTGGGTAACATTAGCTATGTAAGTAGACCAAAATAAACCTTACTTAAGAAAAATCAGTATATGCCAGGTGCTAGTAGGTGATTATGGACAAAAGAAATTTCTAGTAGATCTTAGAATTATACATTAGAGCTAAATGAGATATTAAAAAAGATTTACTTCTCAGCCGTTATTTACAGAGCACCAATCATGAGTCAGGCACTTGGTGGTGGTGGTGGGAACCTCCAAGTTATTTTTAGTATGTGAAAACATGTAACAGGAAATTGTGCATTTCACCTCAACAAGGCTGAGTATGGTGATTAAAGTTTCATGTTTCTTTGCTTTGGGTCGGAATTTATAGAAACTCATGAGAACACTTATAATATCAGGCTGTTCAGAAGCTCTGATAGGATGATATAGATATCTAGTTTTTAAAGAAAAAATGAACTGAAATTTGATGTAGTTTGCTAGGTAAAATTATTCAGAATGTATAAAGGCAAAGGGAATAATCAGGAGAGAAAAGTAATACAATTCAGACCCCACCTTTACATAGTCTCTTTTACATAAAAACCAAACTTGCTTCTCCTCCTCTTACTCCAGCTTAGTGATCGATGGCCCCACATTCATTCAGCTACAAGAGCCAGAAGCCTAGGCATCATTTTCAATTCCTGCTTTGATTTATTTCTCCCATTAATCACACATCAAACTATGGACTTCTGAAACTTTTCTAGAAGTTTACCCTCTTTATTCACACTGTTATGGCCTTGCTTGATGTTATGGGAAATACTCTTCCTTCATCACATTATGGCTTTTTCCTTTACTTTGTAGAGTAGGTAGAATTAACAAACTGACTGTTGGGCAAACGAAGGTCTATGTGACCCTGTCCGAAAGGATAAATTATGCTTAATGCAATAAGGAAGAAAACATCATATTTGTCAAATTTCTGTGAGGTGTTCTTCTATATTCAGGAGTTATGCTTGCTTAGCTATTTAGTTTTTATTAGAAAAAAGGGAGGCATGTAGCCTTCAGCATCTTGAATGAGCTAAAAGTGGCCATTGGTTATCATAACAAAATCTGCCTTAAGTGATGTAAATTGGTGTGATGGGATGTCACCATAGGCTCACCATTTCTGCCTCAGGAAAAGTTAAAATGTGGTCAGATCACTCTTCTTCCGGGTAGTTGGACCTGGTGGTGTTCATGCAGAAATGCAAGTAATAATTCTTGCTTAACATTATCTTGATTAGTGATGGAGTTCAGGACCTACTCTCTCAAAATATGGCACCTCAGCATACTGAATGTTTTAAGCTGAAGGAGCCTGAGAAAACAGCAGAAGCAGGAAGGTCACTTTGGCTTCCCCCTGCCCCTCCTTCCCTGAATCAGGTCATAAAAACTTCATGTTAGAGGTGCTCTCCCTCTACTTGAAAAGGAGCAGCCTTATCTCTAAAGATAAAAGGACATGGAGAAGAATCTAAACAAACAGGTTTGGCTAAGTTAGTACACTTACCTCATACTCTTTGACCTATATCATATTTCTCAAACGTCCACTCTTCATCTATCTAGCATAAAAACACTCTGGACTAACCCTTTCTTTAGGTCTTCATTTCCTATGATGGCTCCCATATCACATAAAATTTATGTTAAGTAAATGCTTTACTCTTGTTAATGTCTTTGCCTGTTTAATTTTCAGTCCCATTCAGGGATTCTAGGAAGATGGAGGAAAACTTTTTTCTCCACTACAATTGGTAATAAAGTTAAAAAAAAGAAAACTTTCATCTTATTCTATGTCCTGAAACTACCATCTATTTGCAATTAGAAAAATCAAAGTGGAACCTAGCTAGAAGTTGTAGTTGCATACCCAACAGCCATTTTTCTCTTTTCTTATAATATTTGACACATACTAAAAAACTATATATTAATTTGAAACTCAAATTTAACTGAGAATCCTGTATTTTATTTGGCAACCTTAACATTGGTATATCTAATAGTCATATTCCTCAATAACATATCCTCATATAAACATATTCAGATTAGCAACAAAATTAATTTTTTCTAGTTAAAAACATTTTATTTAAATGTGCCAAATGAAACACCACATTTTTAGACCATAGGTTGTTAATACAGTCAACAAAAATGTATAGTATCTTACTGCTGTAAATTTACAGAATGATCCAGATCCATTTTGATTAATAATAAAAAATTAATTTTTTACAGTAATCATTTTTTCTCTGTCAAATATGAATTTTATAGGTAATGAATTGTACACACCAATACAAAATTAGAATGCCTCATAGTTTTGAATAATAAGTAATAAAAAGCTATATCAAAAGTATCAGATTATTTTTTAATAAATATAAACTATATGCTATGGAAAAAGAATGAACTCTTCTGACATCATTTGGGAAAATTTGTGCAAGACTTTGAAATGGCAAAAAAAAAAAAGATCACTGAGTGTTCTGTCTTGTGCATCCTTGTGCATCCTTCTGGATTATCCCTGATTTTCTTTGACCTATTTACAACTCTGTAAATGATAGATAAGTGAGAGTGATACAAATTACTCTTGTTCATAAATGTGCAAATACATTCTGTCCATTGGAGGGACAATTGATTTCTCCCCTCACTTTGATATAAAAAGCCAGTTTTACGTCTGTTTATTAATTAATTTTAGTATTCCTTATCTATCTATCATCTCTCTCTCTCTCTCTCTTTCTCTCTCTCTATCTATCTCTGAATTCTCCTTTGAACCAGTTATAATGTCTTACTTCACCCACTGATGAATCAAATAATTAAATAAAACTTTTGACACACATTCATGTTATATTTGTATGAGAATCATGATTTTTACCTTTAGAAAATATACATACATCCTGTAGCAATACATTTTTGAAAGTTAAATCAGTTCACTGATATTTGATTATTTAGCACTAAGATATATTCTCAATCATCTCAGAGGCTTCTTTTTTTAAAAGCAATTCCTAAGCAAGTTATTTTTTTATGTATATTTTTGGTAATATTTCTTGCTGAAGGGAGTTAACTCTAATGACAAACAAGATAAAATTCGAGGCATTGTTTGTCATAGGGAAACTTGACAAAGTAACTGGAAGAAAGAATGAGGGAAGAGCAAGGGAAAGTGAATGATAACATTCTCTTCAGTAAAATAAAAAATAACCCTGAAACAAATCGTTGGAGATAGACAATGCCTCTGGCACCATGGACCAATCAATGGCTTTAATCTTAAGCAGTTCTTACCAGTATGAGGACCAAATCTTGAGGAAGGAGGAAGGAAGGAAAGAAATGGGGAAGAAAAGCCGTCAGCACCTTGCCCTAGATGCCAACACAGCAGTTCTGTTTTACTTCTTCAAGATATTTTCTCTTAGAAAGCATTTCCTTTCCATGAGTTCTGTCCCTTTGATGCTATAAGGGAGGAAAAGGTTTTCTTCACTTTCTTAGGGTCTCTGGCTGTATCTGAAAATTAAACTGACAAAGATTAAGAGGACAAAAAGATACAAATTTTATCGAATTTTTACATGTGCATGGGAGCCTTCACAAGAGAATAAAGACCTGAAGAAGTGATCAGAACAGGAAGCTTTTATAGTTTTTAAACAAAGGAACAATAAATTTCTGAAGAATTGAGAGGACAAAGGGATTTAGGCTACAAGTAGTGAATGGTAAAGAAGTAACCAGGAAGATAAGGTTAGTTTATCAAGTTATTTGTACAGATTTCTTGGCTCAAATCTTCCATCTCTGGTAATAAGAACATCTTTCTTCCTCCTGGTACTGGGAGGGTACCTTTCACTTGGGAGTTTTATGACCCATTTCAGGGAAGAATGGCAAAAGTCGGAGGGGGGGCGGTCAGAGTGACATTGCTTCTGCCGTCTTTTAAAATTCCTTCAGCCTAAGATATTTATTTTCGGGTAGTGTTCTTGAACCCTATCAATGCCTTAAGTGTGCGTAGGGACTGTATAGAGAGGTAATGTGAAGAGTGAGAGCACAGACAGGAAGGAGAGATTTGTATGGTAGGTAGTTCTGGGCTGAATCCTGTAGGAAGTGAGGAGCGGAAGAGGAACAACCACAAGGGTAGGGTAGATGTGTGGATTTCTCTGAATGCTGAGAGAAACTTCAGCAGGCTTCCCAGCAATGGCTCTTTAAAGCCACACAGCAACACTTTCTCTGCTCTCTCTGTGCCCCAACTCCCCCCGGGAGCCTTCTCAGAGGGGTCCCGGGGTAGAAGGCAAATGGTATGCAAAGGTCCTGAGCATCAATTTGGACAGGGTGTTGGGGGATGTGTGTGGGTGGTGTGGGTACAGATCTATGATCTGGCATCAGTGGCAGCCCAAATTTGTGAATTTGGCAAGAGCAGGAGGCTCCTGAGCTCCTGTGCTTCCCTCATAGCTCACAAAACCCTGAAAAGCCCTGGCTACTATCCCCCTAACCCATAATGAAAATTGTGAGCACCAGAAGCACCTCTGTCCCTAAATCTTTTTTTTTTTCTCTTGTGGTAATTACTGGGCATAGCATTGCCCTTCAAACAGTCGTGGCTGCTGTTTCTTTTCCAGACAAAATGAACTATAGTAACTTTTACTTGTTAATATTTTATTATACACTGTAATATATCTATACCTATAATCTCTAATTTTTCAAATAACACTGCAGGGCAGCTATTATTAAAAATTGGGGCTTGAACAGCATGAACAGATAATTAGGAGCCTAGCCAAAATTTGAGGGTGCTGGATCCTACAGAGCATAAGGGCCACAGTAGTGTCTGCTGCAAAGCCCTAGGTCTTCCCAGTGTGCCGTTGTCCTTCACTGTATTCCCTGATCGTGTCCTGCTCTGGTCTCCAGTAGAGGCTTCTTCAGGAGGAGATACTGCCTTTGCCTTCCGTACCTAAATGTCCTTCCTGAGTCCTGGCCTGGGAGAGGGCAAAGTCTCAGACTTGTGCCAGAAAACTATTAAACCACAGCCCGGATGAATGTGACCATAGATGGTCTGGTTTTAATCAGAACCAGTTGTGCTTACGTGACCCAAACAAGAGACCTCTGCATGCAACTCATTTAGTGCAACACCCATTTGCTGTGTGCTGTGCAAGGCACCAAGGAAGGATGAAGACATTTTCTGCATTCAAGAAGTACAGTTTGGAGTGCAGAGTGGCAGGGAAGTGGGAAGGAGGAAGAGCAGACCTGTTCTTGGGGGAGTTTCTGCTGTATTTGGAAAGAGGGGCTTCTGTTCCAGGTGGTTTCCAAACCAGCCCATCTTTTAAGGCCCAGATAGAACCCCAGTGACTGTAAGGAACCTCTTCCAGTGCTCCAGCATGACATGGTCTCGCCCCACTCCAGCCTCCTCAGGAAACACAGGGTCAGCTCCTCTAAAGAAGCTCCCTCCACATACCATGTTGTATCAGTCTTGCCTGAGTTAATACTTAGAACAGTGGCCACCTTGTTAATACTATTAACTACTAAATAATAACATCAACTATAACATTATTACATATTATATTATTAGTTAATGATATTAACTAATCAATATTAGCTGTCATCACCACCATCATTTTAATTATTACATGGCTTATCTCTCTCACTTGATTGAGAGCTCCCTGAATTTTGTCCTGAGTCATAAAGAAAAAATGGTGGTTGTAGATTTCTCTATAACATGCTTCCTGCCATCTGTAATACTGGACTCACTCTGGATGTCCCACATCAAATCCTCAAAGTCCATATCCCCAAAGTCCAGAGGTCTCAGACCACGGGTCCAATTCTGTGCACATTGGGAGCCATGTCACATGGCAAAAAGTATAGCACGTGCAGCGCTGTGTCAGCAAAAAAATAAGTGAGGTTGTTGGTTCAGGATAAATCCTCTGGAGGGAAATTGTGATGCTGAAGATCTATGAATGAAGATAAAGTGACATGCAGTCAGCCTCCCCATTTCCTGCCAGAGAAATAGATTTTCAGCAGAAATGGTGCAGCCAGGCCTGCTTGTTCCAGAGCGGGTTTTGCCTTTTCTTGGAGACCCAGATGCCTGGTGGTGGACAAAGCAAACATATGACACTACACTTGTAAATATGGATGTGTCCTATTATCTTTTTTATTATTAAGTAAAATTTTGTACTTGGGGATGAGAGAAATATTCAAACATGGGCTCAGATTACCATTTGATATTTTGCGACTTTTAAATTGCTTCAAATTCTGTCTCCTGCATGTTTTAGCATGAAGAGAACAGCACTAAGTCTTGACCAGGGTCTCACGTTCAGAACGCAGAGTTAGATCTGTGACCTTGTTCTAATGACCATGCTCCTTTGGAAAGTGGTTTTTGCAACATGATTCAGTAGTTTAATGGATGATATCTGAATCTCGAGATATTTCATTAATCATCCCACGTTGGCATCCAGATGTGGCAATGAGATGGTTCCTACTTCTCCCATTCATGACTTGCTTGATCCTTATGGCAATATTTGTTGGCTGGATCCTTATCCCATGGCTCCTTGTCTCTGAGTCTGTGAACCATTGTTGACTTCCAACTAAAGGAATGGAGCCTAATTCCTCCCACTTTAATTCATCTTTGTATTCTGTCCCTCTAAGGAAATCTCTACCTTTATTCTCTGTACTTTTCCTTAAAAGTTAGCTTATCCTTTTCTTGAGTCTTTTCCCCTAACCTAACCTCTGAGTGCCTCTCTCTAAATTGTTTCCACATAGCATCCCTGTTTTAGGGAGAAGCTCATCATTCCTTTTCTTTGCACATTCTAGTAGATGGGAGCTGGGGAGGTGATGAAGTCAGGCATGTAGATTGACTAAAAATGATCCCAATTCATGCTTTTATGAATTCATTCTTTATTACTGTTTCCATTCATGTTTTCATGTGGATATCATTCATTTGTTTAGTCATTATGCACTTATTCCTGCATGAAATATTAATATATTCTACATGTCTGCATTCAGTTCTCATATATTCATCCAGCACTCATTCATTCATTCATGCCTTCATTCATTCAATTATTAAATTCAATCATTCATTTATGTCGAATTCACACATTCAATAAAAGTTTATTAATTTCTGCTAGATCAGTCATGGAAGAGGAAATCAATGGCACATTCAAACTGGAATCATTTATAGACGTGTGGGCAGCGTGTAGGAAAACCCTAAGGGTTAATGCAGCACACTGTGGCCAGCAACAGCTGGGTACTGTTGACCACCTCTGGGCCTGAAAGAGCAAGGGGAGGGATAAACTGAGACATTTCACTGAGGGTTCTCTCCCTGGATGGGGGCGGGGGTATTCTGGGCATAATTCTCCTTCCTCTTGTGGATCTCCTGCTGATGCCTCCTCACCACCAATATTCTCTGAACAGAACTGGAAGCCGGTATGCAAGAGAGGGGATAGAGGCAGTCTACACTGCTCAGCTTCTGGGGAACAGAGCAGAATGAAGGTGAGTGGAGAACGTATGAGGAGAGGCAAAGGAAAGATATTCCACATACTCGCTCAGGTTCTGTGGCTGGCCAGCATTGCATTTCCCCTGTCTCCTTTCCTACTCCTGGGGAAAAAAAACCCAACAGGAATGAGCAGAAAAATCTGCCTATGAAATTATTTTCACAACAGAAAGCCACATAGAATGGAGTCAGCCAGGCTATTCATGAATCTTTGGATTATGCCTCTTTGGGAAAGTCTTTTGGTTTTCTCCACCACCCCCACCGAGAAGGGTGCTTTCTCCTGTGACAATATTAACATCACACTGTGTCGCATTCTACATACTTTGAGGTTACTGACTGTGTCTTACTTGTCTTATGTCCCTAGAGTCTAGCCAGAGCCTGGCTCAGAGTAAATGTTGAATGAAAGGATGATGAATGCACGAATGCTTAAGCAGAGAAGGTGCTAAGAAGTTTAGAAGATAACAGTATATTGAATTTCTTTCACTCTCCCACAAGATGGCAGCAATTACCATGGTCCAATTTCCCTATGTGTGGAACTTGGGCACATCATCTTTATTGATAGTCTTAGGAATAGAATAAATCTATTTTCAAAATCATTATATCAAGGACAGAATAATACACTGATTTTAAGAAAGAGAAAAAATAAAATGAAATATTTATATTACTAATATTATTGAATATGGCATTGTAGATTTTACTTTAAAAAGCATTTGGAAAACATATGTTACTAAATTGCTGAAAGAAATAAAATTTGCCCCTGTGCAAATGTTAGACAAACATTTAAATTATATTTGCCCTGTGTGGTGCCTAGCTATGTCATCTGCTTATCCAGAATCACTCTGCTGGGCTCTTTCCATACACCTGGTTCTGGTTTTTGCTCTCAGAAGTTGAAAAGTTCCACAGGTTCTTCTTACTCAGGTGGTTTGCTTATTTCTCCTTTTCTCTACAGCCACTTCAATCTGTGCAGAAACCATACAGTGTTCTTCTTGTACTGGACTGTAAATGCTTGAACTCATCACTATTTCAGGTCATATTAACTTCTGACAAAGGGCACTGTTTTTAGAAAATTGTTACTGGGTAAGTGTTCTTTATAGGCTCAGAATTGATGGTGTCCCAGTGAGGTCAAGGGTAACTTACTTAGTTTTCTTGAAAATACTTACAGTTCTTAGAAATCAAGAGCTTTGTTCCTGACTTAAAAAAAATTTTTTTTTTTTAAACTTGAAGAAATTTTGCTTGCATTTTACAATTTTTGTACCGCAGCGAAGATTGCCAAGACTTGTCTTCAAATTTAGCAATTCTGGAGTTAGCATAAATTTTGCCTTGTAAATTTAAACAAACTATGTCCAAAGGATAAATCTGCCCTACTAACAGACAAGAATAAGAATGATGAAGAGATAGGACGAGAATAAAGAAAAGAATGGTCACATAACACAATGGCTTTGGTGTACAGCGCTGGCCCCTTGGCAGTGGAGCGTCCCTAAAAGGTTGCTTCTCCTGAATCTCCCAGGCTTTTCTCCGTTGCTAAAGGGGAGCTCACGCTCATTCAACACCACCCAGGAATCATATTAATATTATTTTTATTATATAATTTAAGCTTTACAACATCTTTAAAGCATATTTTTCAAAAGTTAAAAACATAATCATACAAAAATAAAATGAACACATGTCAAAATGTGTTAAACTCACTAATGAATGAAGGAACTAGTAACATGGCAAAGCTGGTTTCAAAGAGCATTTAAGGAAGGGAATTTATGTAGCACATCAGGAAAGAACTTTTCAAAGATTATTAATGTCCTCTTTGTGTGTCTGTATCTATGTCTCCTTTTATAAAGACATCAGTAATTGGATTTAGGGCCCATCCTAATAAAGTATGATCTCATCTTAATTTATATCTTAATTAAATCTGCAAAGATTGTTTCCAAATAAGATCACACTCACAGTACCATTGGTTAAAACTTAAATATATTTACGGTGAACTCAATTTAACCCATTATAGGCTTTAGAGGCACAGGGTCTTGGGTTTGTATTGCTTTCACTCATTTAGTCAGGTGAGGATCTCTCAGCATTTTCTGCAGGCTTTCTGCTTCCTCAGGTGCTGGGCGGGGGTCAGGGGGGTGCGGAGGGTGGTA
>NW_006433378.1:3579638-3585317 GCF_000325575.1 Pteropus alecto | reverse complement strand
AGGGTGGGGGGTGGAAGTGGGTGGGGAGTGGAATTCAATTCTTAGCCAGGTGGGATTTCAAGAGCTCAGGTACTTATCACAACTATTTGCATCAAGTCACCTTGTTTTGACTGTGTATCTCTAGTTTTAATAATAAATCCCTGTCATGTTTTCTGAAATAAAGTCCTCGCCTTTTACCCAGGTTCTAGTAAGTGGATCCTTATCTTGACTCTGCCAAGGTTTTGGTACCTGGTCAGGAGACCAGCAATTCTAGGATCTAGGTCATGCCCTGCTCTTGCCAAAGCACCCAGGTGCCATCAGTGCCAGCTGAGCTGAGAGTTACTAGAGAACAGGAAGGGAGCTGACACTCCACTCTGACTGGCAAAGAGAAAAGTGGCCAGAGGTGGCCTGTTCCTTTTTGTGGTTAGCCTGGCATTCACAAGGTGTAGTCAATAGATTTTAAATCCGGTGGGGTGTCAGTGGCACCCTATTGAGGTGCTTGTGCCAGAAAAGCTTTTGGGGTTTGGGAGCAGCAGCAGTTCTCAGCATTTGATGGCTGAAGAGAACAGCAGTCTTCAAGTTTTTAGCTTTAAAAACCTTCCAAATTAGTTTTGAAAAACTATGAACCCCCTCACACATTTTTAAGTTAGCATCTAAAAATTTTCACTCTAAGTTTAAATAATTGCAAAAGATATAATTTGTGGCATTTTGTAATATATTAACATTTAAAAACTGTCCCATCATTCTTTTTAAAGTGTCCAGGGGAATCTAAATACTATAATGATTTGATATCCACTACCATGTGTTTACATATTCATGAAAAAGTTCATTTAAAATGATTGGAATTTTTGCATATTTCTTTTTTCCTCCTTGACTTCACATTTTCATTGAATTCTTCCACAGAATTTAACCCTCATGTAATACATTTTTAAGCATGAAATTCTTTTATAGTTTACTCTGTACTACTTCTTTGCAAAAAAAAAAAAAAAATTCATTTTAAAACTGTCTTCTTGACAAACACTGTAAGGTACTGAGAGTTATATTTTTGAGGGGTGGGTTGAGTTATAATTATTAGTAGTACATAATCAAGAAACATAAAGATAACAAATTTTGATAAATATTAGTAAACATAAAATATAAAATTTTATTAGAAATCCAGTTCCTAATGAAATAACTGCTTTCCCACAATTAGTTTATGTATCTATGAATGCTTATTGCTTATTACTAAAATGAGATAGCATTTTGTACTAATTCTATTACTTTTTTGTTTTTACAGATAAATGTGCTAAGAAATAAATAAGCAGCAAATATGGAAGGAGTTATATAATAATGATGCCATTTAATCTTTGAACTTCTTCTGAATTATGTACCAAAAATAATAATAATAAATAATTATTTAAACTCATCTATTACCTGGCAATTTAATTAGATCCTCTCTTAAACTGGTGAAAAAAATGAATTGGAAACAATATGACTTGCGAAATGTTTTTTTGCTCAGACATCAGAGGCATTCAGTTTCTCAGATTTCTGGGAAATATATCAAAAAGGCTTTATCAAGACTTACCAGATGATTATTAATTATATTTATTACTCTTTCACTTTCACTTTGAGATACACAGAGAGGACTGAGAAAATTCAAATATTGTTTATTTCCTATATCTTCACCAATCTAATATGTTTTATAAAATGCTTTTATCACATCATTTAAACATTTTCATCTAAATCATGGACCTGAAATTTCTCTTTATTTAGGCAATGGAGGGGTCTAATTTGCAAACCAGTCATCTTTGTTAGTCCCATCAACCCTAGTTAGACTTACTGTCTATCAGATAAAGTCTGACCTTATTTTTCAATTTAAATATATGTGTAACGTATTTCAAAATTAGTATAAAAACCACTGGAAAAGGGTTAATGAACACATTTTATAAGATAGATTACTAAAAGCAGTCAAGATTTAAATGATGGAGATCTAAGATGTTAATTCATCAATGTTATAACAAATTATAAAAAGGTAATAAAATGCTATTTCTCTTAATTTATAATAATAGTTTAATTTGTAGCTTAAAATATTACTTATTTATGAGAAAGTGAGTATGATAAAAAGTATGCTTAGATACTAGTGTTTGGCTTTTGGGATTAACTAAATAAAAGCCATATATAAAATTAGAATTAACTCCATTAATTTTGATCAAATCATAATCAAGATTTCTTAGATATTTAAAGAAAAAGAAATATAAATAGTATTATTAAAAATATTCAATTCAGCAGCTAGCATTTATTTTTAAAAAATAAATAGAAAATACTAAACATTTTAAGATGAAATAAGATCAGGACTGACTGTAACTAAAGTAAACATTTCTTTGTATGATTGATAAAAATAGATTATAACTCCATATGGAATGATATACACCAATTCTGAAAAAAGATGTGAAGTTTTATGTATAATTTTCCACTTAGTCTTTAAATTCTTGGTAGTTCAAAAACCTTTTAGTTATATTAAGAGTCAATTATACACCCTGGTAGGCCACGTCCAAGGTGACCCCCCTATGATCTTGCCACCTGGAGTTCCCGCCTTTGTGTAATTTTTTGGTTCTAACTAACAGAATATGGCAAAGTTAATAAGAAGTGATTCTGTGACTATGTAATGTACATAAGATTCTTGCTAGTAAAGTCACTCTAAAATCTCTCCTTGCTGGTTTGATGAGATAATTGGCCATACGGAGGAAGCCCATAGGGTAAGGAACTGTAGGTGGCCTCTGAGAGCTGATGACATTCTGCAGGAGCTGAGGGCTGCTGCCAGCAGACAGCCAGCGAGGAGCAAAGGCTCACAGTCCTACAACCACAAGGATGAATTGTGCCAATAACCTGAATAATTGGAAGTGGATCCTTGTTCCAGTCAGATCTCCAAATGTAGCAAACTAACACTTTGATTGAAACCTTGTGAAACTTTAAGCAGAAGACTCAGCTAAACTCGCCAGACTCCTAATCCACAGAAACATGAAATAATAAATGTGTATTTTTTAAGTAGCTAGGTTTGTGATAATTTGTTGTGCAATGATAGGTAATTAATATTCTAATCTATTCAGCTTTGGTATTTTTTAGGTTCTTTTCTTTATAAATAATTACAAATCTTAGAAAAGAATATTAGAATAGCTGAAAATAATTGTTGATGCTTAAATGTGGGGAAAGTCTTTTTTGGTGTGTTCAGTGTGCCTCATTGATTCTTTCTTTGGTTTTTCTTCATGAAACTCTTCCAGAATAATACATTTCTATTGATTGATTGATTGATTGATTGATTGTTATTTGACAGAAAAATTGAAGAAGCAAAGTCCTTACATGAGAATTTTCATTGTTTCCACTACCTTACTATCACATAGCAGAATCCTCAGGCCGAAATACACTGTTTTTTAACATAATGCTTAACAGATGTATATAAGACTGGGAAAGACAAGAAGCTCTAAGGGTTTATTATAAGCTGATTAATCATTAAAAGATTCTACATCTTTGTGTAGTCCCCTGGAGGTTTTTGTACTCAAAGAAATGATCCACTATAAGGCTTGGGATGAGTGAGAGGTGTGACTTTATTTAAAAAGTGGTAGGAAGTCTAATGTGAACACAGGCATGCTCTCTGGCACATCAGAATTGAGAAAGAGTATCTCTCGAAGTTAAGGATTTGGATATTGATTTTCTTTACATTTTTCCTGCTTACATACCCCTTGGAAAGTTTTAGGACTAGATGATTAATCAAAGACATCCCTAACAACTAAAAAAACAGCCTCCTGATGCTGAGGCTTAGAGCCAGTTTAGTTCTCATGGGAAGGAGAAAGTTGAAGAAAAGGAAAACCTCTCCACCCTTTTGAAGCTTATAGTCTTGTGGATATACACTAAACAAAATAAATAGTATATAGTATGTTAGGAGTTTAAGTGTTATAGAAGAAAGTAAAGAAGTGGGATGGAGGTTATGTGAAGATTGCAATGTGAAAGGTTGGTCAGAGAAGCCCCCACTGAGCACGTTAAATATGAACAAAGATTTGGTGGAGGAGAGGTCAGGAGCTATGTTAATTCCTGCAGGAGAGTTCCGTGCAAGGTAAAATGAATCCGACTGTTATTTAATTTCTAATCTGTAATATTATGTACTGGAAAACAACAGATCAATATTTTTATAGGCTTGTGAGGGAAATGATTATACGCCTAGGATTCTGTACCTAGCTAAACCATCATTCACATATTGGGGGAAGAAAAGGCAACTTTAAATATGCAAGAACTAAAGTCTTCTGTAAGAAAAATATACTTGAGGAAATAATTTTAGTCAAAATAATGTAAGCCAGAAAAGTGATTCAAGGAAAAACACAAAAGAAAGAAAAAAACTTGTCTATAATAAATAGTGGTGAGCAATAAAACCAGTAAGAATTATAATTAAATCTAAGGAATAAATTGTGATAGAGTACACAGGAGTTGGCATTTGAGAGGCCAAGGAAGAACCACAAAATTTAATGGGAAATCCTAGAGGAGAACCAGGTTTGTGTGAGATAATGAAGAGCAGGATTACAAGAGATTTTTATTTTTTGTGTATTATAGGTGATGACTATCTGGAGATACTAAACTTTTATTTTTTTTAAGCAAGAAAATAGTCATTCTTCAAGGGGTTCTAAACCATTTTTGTGCCATGGACCCTTTGGATAGGCTCGTAATACCTATGGACAATTTCTCAGAATAACATTTTTAAGAACACAAAATTAAATATATATAATTTTAAAGAAAATCAATTGTAATGAAATACTGGGGGTCTGTGGGACCCAGGTCAAGAACTCCTCTATGAAGTAGCTCCTGGTTGAGTCTTTCCTCCCTGCTCGAATGGCCACATTTGGCCACATGTTTGTCAGGTGAATGCACACGTGCTATGGAAGGGTACAGGGCCCACGGTGTCAGGAGTGTGAATTAGCAAGGGCAGTAGACCACCACTTTCACAGCAATCCTGAGTGGCAGCAACATGAGAAAATCAGTCAGAGAAGAGATCGGCTATTCACTGGTGACACTGTCCTGTTTGAAAGTAGCAGGCCTGGTATTTCTGTCTGAGTAAGGCCAGGGTTCTGTCGACATGAAGGCAGGAAGGAGAGGAAGCTTCAAGAAGGAATACTGGGCTTCCTGATTATATAGAAGCATATGAGGCCCAAGTGATGAAAAAGAAGATGAAAGAGCTATTACAGCAGCTGTACCTTAATTTGGTGAGGTGGCTTATATTTGTTTCATTCATTTCTGTATTGTTTGATTGAAATTTTTTTGTTTTTTAACAATAAGCTTGTATAATTTTGTGACAGAAAAAAGCAGAGTATGTAGGATTTTCCTTCCAGTTCATTGATGATATTGTCTCACTAACATTGCCTGGATTCAAACATCTTAAGCCTTTTGGCAGATATTGTGGAATCTGAGAAAGGATTAGCAGACCCTGCATTATCTAGAGATAGGGGACATTTCTGCCAAAAGAAAGGGACAGTGGAACACTATAAATTCTTACCCTTTAGACATATTGCCTTGACTCTAATAGCAGTAAAATGATAATAAATGCTCAGAGTATACAGTGCTCAGGAGACTTTATTTTATTGACCCTGAATTGAGGGATCAACAGGAATAATATATGCCTGGGGACAGATGTCTTCACATCTTCACATCGTGGGCCCCCTTGGGAGTTTTAGGCAGTGG
>NW_006433378.1:3564839-3579600 GCF_000325575.1 Pteropus alecto | reverse complement strand
GAACACAGTTGCTTTATTTAGTTTTCCATGTTGGACTTGCTTATCTTTTAAGCAAAGGATTGGGGCCAAAATAAGTATGAAACCAACAGCACTAAACCCCGTTATTTATTAGAGAACTAGATTCAAATTAGAAGAAGTAAAGCTCTAGGTGAATGGAACAGATACTACCAACTCTATGACAAGCATACACAGGTCAAATTTGTGTCTACCCAAGGTCCAATCAAGTAGAGGGCCAGCAAGGAGCTCCCCAGGTACCAGAGAACTCTCAAAATCACTGTAATTTATATATATATATATGATATAGATATATATGATATACATATATGATATATATATGTATATATGTGTGTATATACACATATGATATATATGTAACACAATGAAGAAAGCCTAGTTACAGAAACTTATCTGGGGGAGTTGACTATAGGTAGTTGGAAAACATTCATTCATTTATTCATTAAATATTTACTGTGTGCTTTCTATGTACCCAGCATTGTCCTGAATGCTGGGGATAAGTAGTGAACAAAAAGCCGGAGCCCCTGCTCTTGTGGATACTACATTCTAGTGGGGGATACAGGCAATACAGGAGACCTATGGAAAATTTCAGGGAGCGATAAAGGCTATGAAGAAAAGTAAAGCAGATTAAACGGACAAAGTGATGGGAAGGGGCATTTTACACAGACTGGAGAGGGAAGACTTTTCTGTTCAGATGACTTTGAGCAGAGAGCTGAAAAGAGTGAGCAAGCAACAGGAAGAACATACTAGGAAGAGGAAATGGAAACACAAAGACCATGAGGCAGGAGCTTACAGGTGTGTCTGAGGACTAGAAGAGAGGCTGGCCTGGCTGAAGTGGAAGAAGGTGGGAAGGAAACGGGGCTGATTACTTTTATAAGGTCACGGTGGGGTGGGATAGGAGAACTCCGATGAGTTTTGCTTGAGGAGAACAAATCATTGCTAAGATTTCTTCTAAGATGTGTAGGTCTGTGTGATTTGCTTTCCAAATGGGGTTTTTGTTTTGATGAATGGGTGGGACATGAAGATTTGGAGCCTCAGCTGAACTTCTCGGAATAGGGAAGCCATCCTGGGCACTGCTGCAGGGCATCATCTTCCGGGTCCTTCCTGTACTGTGTATAATTTTCAGCCTCTCTAAATAAATGGTGGGTCAATATTGAAAGAACAGAGAATTATTTGGTGGCCATTGCTCCTAAAATTGTTTTGTCTGATGATCAGATAAAATGAGAAGTATTCGAAAACTCAGAAAAAGAGAATTCTTTGTTCATGTCCCCTTTCATCTTTAAAGTGAATGATGGCTGGTCAAGCCAGAGTCTCTGGCTCTGACTGTTTTGTCTTCCTGTTCTCCATTTGAGAACTCTTATGATTATATTGGGCTTAACCAGATAAACCTTTAAAATGAGGATAATTTCCTCATTTTAAAGTTGGCTAATTAGTAAATCTAATTTCATTTACAGTGACATAACACATTCACAGGTTCTAGGGATTAGGATGTGGGTATCTTTGGCAGGTCATTATTCTGCCTATGACCATCATATTCCATAAATGCAATGCAATCTCCTTATGGCCTTAATTTTCTATTTCAATATTAATTTTACTGCATTTATGCTCTTTAATATAAATTGCCTCAAACCTTTTTTGAAAAAGAGGCAATGACAAATGGACCCTAATATATTTAAGAAACACTAATTATGGACAGATACATGGTGGTAGAGCAGTCAGAGAGTTGTCTTATGGTTTTCCCTCCATCCCCAACTCATCATTAACATGAAGGGAGTGGGGCTACTTCAAAAAGTAAGTTGATGATCTTGAACCACTTCCTTTTTTCAGAGCTGATAGTCCATTTTATGATATTCTCAATCTAGTCTTTGTGGGGGGGGGGGGAAGGACCGAATTGGCTACTTTATTAGTTATCTAATACTGTTCAACAAGCTATCTCAGAATTTAGAGGCTGAAAACATAAAATATTTATTATGTCACTGATTTTCTGGGTAAAATATCTGGATACCCCTTAGCAGGGTGTTTCTGGCTCAAGCTGCAGTCAGGGTGATGTCTGAAGGCTTGACTGGGAATGGTCCACTTCCAAGCTCACTAGTGTGGTCATCTGCAATATTCAATTCCTCATGGATTGTTGAACTGAGGTGCAGTTACTTGCTGGCATTGGCCTGGAAGCTTCCCTTAGTTAGCTCTTTGTCACGTGGGCCTGTCCACTGGGTACTCACAACATGGCAGCTGACTTCCTTCAGAATGATAGACAGTGTGAGAGGGAGAGCCCACTATGGAAACCACAGTCTTTTTGTAACCCACACCAGAAGTGACATCCCATCACTTTTGCCATATTCTGTTCATTAGAGGTGCGTCACAGGGTCCAGCCCACACTCAAGCATATTGTTGAATACCGTGAGGAGGGGATTATTGGGGGCTATTTTAAAGGCTTCCTATCACAGCCACCATCTGAGATTTTCTTTTTCCAGTTAAAGCATCAATTTAAAATGCTATTGAAAAAAGTCACCTGAAATTACAGCGACAATTTGGGAATCCAACCAGCACATGTAGACCCAAAGAAATATGTGTCAATGTAACTCTCATCAAACAAAGATAAGTGTAGAGGATGTGACAATAGAAAATGATGCATCCTAGGAGCAATAATTTGCAACATATCGTTAAAAAACTTTTGATTGATAAATACAAACTGAATTATGTCAAAGAGAAATCATGACACAATTGTTATTACTATATACCTTGATAATTACAGACAGAATTTCTCTATATTAGACCTATTTTTTCCCCTCATAGTTTGCAATTGACATTATAGACAACAAAACAATAAAAAGGCAGGAGAGATGTGTTGAAATAAATGGGGCCCAGGAGCATGTTATTAGAAAAGTGAAAGTATTAAATATTAAGCCAAAACTAAATTCTTCATTGCTAGAATCCATTCTGGGGGAGCAGAAAAACTACCATAATATTCGAAATAATAGAACTGAAGAAAAGCCATACATTAGAACATTCACAGAAACCTACAGTATGTCTTTGATGATTGCTAGAGAAATTTAATGCAGAATAAATAATAAGGCATGGCAAATGTAATTTCTATATTGACTGATATTAAAAACTCAAAAGAAATAAATATTATATGAATAACAATATCTCTGAAAACAGATATCACTTGTATTGGAATGGTTTTTTTTAATGGTAGCTAGGCAAGTATAATTTTTGAGAAAGAATTATTTTTATTGCTCTCCTTTTTCTATTTCTTTTTTTCTTCAATTCAATTTCCTTATTGTTCTCTATTTTTTTTCTGTTTCTTCCATATGTCATAGCTTAAGTTATTATTGGTTAAACTTTGCTTCTGGTCTTAAAAATATAACTAGGTTTTGAATCGCAAGTATATGAAACAGATATTTTAGTTACTTTCTGGCTCTCAACTTATTTTCCTCAAGAGAAGCTATTAAGAGGATATTATCTTCCACATCTTACACCTTACTTTCATAACAGATTAATTGAGCATCCCCTTCTGTTTAATATCTTTGATGTTGAATTTACCCAGGTCCAGGGACTTTGTGTTTTGATATTAAAACATGGATCAGGCATGACAATTATGATACCACTACTAAAAGCTTGATTATTATAACAGCTTTATTGAGGTATAATCGACATACAAAAAAAATGAACATAAAAACTTGAATTTGATTATCACTTTTTTCTTTTCATTGTATGGTTGTGCTTTGAACATTTTGATAAAACTGTTTCTCTGAAGGTAGAACATAAACACTTTGTAACACATTTTGATGATACCTTGGTGGTATCATCAAATACTCTTAGTTGCCAATGAAGCCTTGTTAAGAACCCTGATTTTTTTCCTGGTTATTAGGTGGTAATATACACAGAGATGGTGGGTCATCCTGAGCCCAGAAATATAAATTATAATCTGCCCAATCCCATTTATTTTTATTTTTGTATGGGTGAGCCATTCCTGGTCAAGGAGATATAAGGCAAATTCTTCAGGACACTTCTTGGAAAAAGTTGTCCTCCTCGTTAGCCATCTTGGGACTACAAGAAACTAAGCCAAACCCATTGAGGACACAGAGTGAAAAGATGAAAGAATTTAGGTATTTAATGATCTTGCTAAGCTGCCAAATTAACTGACGGTGTAGCAATCAGGACTACCTCGGAAATTCTTATTATGTGATATAAATAGCCTTATCGGAGCTACTATTTTATATAAGTCCAGGGAGAACCATTCACATTGTACAACACAGTGGTCCTGGATCTTATTGTTTAAGCCACTGCTAAATAGATATTCTATGGTTGCAACCAAAAGGATCCTACTTCATGAAATGGGGCAGATAAAATTCCAGTATTAAGGAACTGCCTCTGTGTACCAATTTATACCTTGCAAAAGACTATTTCTAAAAGTTTTAAATTACAAGTAACAGAAACCACAACTCATAGTGGAATAATAAAAGGAATTCATTAGCTCATGTAAATGAGAAGTCCAGAGGTGGGTTAGGCTTCAGGGGGTTTGACTTAGGAGTTCTTGATTTCATCAGCAATCTGGCTTTTTTCCTGCCTGATTTTCTCAACTCTGTCCTCCACATGTGTTAGCTTCTTTTTCAGGTTGGCTTTCTTCATGGCAGCAAACTATTTGCAGTAGTTTCGGGCCTCACATTTCCACATCCCACCCCTCCAACTCTGGCTAGGAGGTTAAAATGTTCTGATTGGCTTTGCCTAAGTCACATACTCAACCTCAAGAGCTGAGAATAGAATGAGATTTCCTAGAAGCTCATGGGTTCCTAAATGGAAACTAGAGGTTTGAATGTAGAAATGAAACGCTGAGACCGAACCATAAAGTGTTCATTCCATAGACTGAGAATTATAATGCAAAAGAACTTTAAAAAATATGTTCGGAGCGTATTTATACTCTACTCTAAAAGAAAGTGAGATGGAGATAACCAATGGTGTTAGGCCCATGGGTTATCATTAAAGCACAAGATCTGATGAGGTCTTTGGAAACTAAGAATAAATCCGGTTGTCTGAGAGCCTCTTCTAAGTCCTGGTTTGAACATATGTGGGATAGGACTTCTGTTTATTTCTAGAACTAGATGTCAAGGCGATCAATAGTGATTTAAAGCAGCTGCTTCAGGAGAAATGTCAAACTCTTTGCTCTTTAAAAATGTTAATGGAAAATTTAAAAATCTGTGAACTCTTTTCAACACCTTCATTCTTCTGAAATCCAAAATTACTACTATAAAAAAAGAATGCAATGCAATTCAGTCAAACCCACAGACACTTACTGGCACAGCTTCCATTTGCACCAGAAAATAAAGCAAAATTGGCAGGATACACAACTAGCTATTTGCAGAGGCACTTGAAATCCACAGCCTACGTTTGTATGGAGTCCTGGCACATGGTGCTGAGAGGCAAACAACGGTATTTCAAGAGACTGGCTTAGGTGCTCATCACCCTGTAAACTTTAAATTTATTTCACACCTGGTTCGAAACCCAGGAATACTGCCAACTTGTTTTCCCAGATGGATTTGGCAAAAATTCTAGGGTATTGTACAAAATTATAGATCAGAGTAAATCCACTTCTCAAATTCATTGGACATCTGGAATATGTAAAAAATGTGCTCTCCACTTCAGAAAGGAACCTGATGCCTTTAGACATTCTTGTCATTTTGACCAGAGCAGCACAAACTAGGAACAGAGAAGCCATGGTCCCAGGGTTGGTTTGCCCTGGGTTCTCTCTCAGAAACTATCCTAGTCAGGTGAGGCGATCCATGTCCAAAGCTATCATGACTTTGATATTTTCTCTCAGAAAACAATTCTACAAGCTAATTATTTCATTATGGAAATGTATTTTTGGACTGAACTCCAAGGATATTTTGAAAATTCGGTGTGGTGCAATGTGTATATATAAGCTGCTTAGGACGGGGAGAAAAGGGACAATCCATGAGAATTCTTTACTAATGCTTTGAGATCGTCTGTGGTTTTAGCAATTAACCTTTTAATTTTTTTCCCTTCAATTTTCAGAAAAGAAAATTTGAGTACTTTAAATAATCACAGAAGTGCTACATTCACACTATAAGTAGAAAGTGCTAGTAATGGAAAACAACGTATTTCTCCTACCATAAACTCCAGCTTTCCTCTTTCATGTACTAAAGAGGCTGCGTAAGGCAGTGGTGAAGAGCTTGGAACTAGTCCAGACTGCCTGAATCCTGGCTCTTCTACTTGTTAACTAGGCGATCCTGGATAAGTTACAAACTTTCTGTGTTTAGCCTTCTGTATTTCTAAAATGGGAATAATAGCTGCCTGTGTCATGGGCTGTTAAAAAGATTTAGTGAATTAGCATGCATAGAGCCTTTAAAGTGGTAAGCAATATTTAAGCATCAGCTGTAATTATTTATGAACTTTCAGATACGTTTTTGTATTAGAAGTTCTACTGGAATCCCAAGATAACTAAATCAATATGTACTTTCATACTATATTTTTGTAGACAAGAATATCTTCTTTGAAAAGTCATTTAACTGTATTATTAAAAGATGAATGGCATATTCTTAGTTAAAAGTAATTTAGAATACTAGAAGTAGTCTTTGTTCTATACAAGCATTCCAAAATGTATATTATTTGAGAATAATATGTATATTATTTGAGGATAATTTATTTAACAAATATCTATTGAGTAGCTACCATGTGTAAGGCACTGTTCTGCATGGGGTTGATGAGTGTGTGTGTGTACACAAAATTCTTGCTTACATGGAGCTTATATCCTTTCAGGAGGACACAGACAGTAAATAAACAAATAGATGATATGACAAGTGGTGACAAGTTGTGTGGAAAAATATAAAGCAAATTAGGGGTAGAGAGTGATAGAGAGTAAGCTCATACAGGGCAGCCCTCTCTGATAAGGCCCCATTGAGAAATGAGCTAAAGAAGCGAGGGAATGAGCCATGTGAATATTTGGGAGAAGGGGTGTCCAGGAAGAGGTACAACAAGTGCAAAGACCCTGAGGTGGAAGGGTGCTTGGTATATTTAAGAAATGGCAATGGGAATTTAAATCCAGGGAGCTTGCCTCCAGAGCGTGCATTCCATATTCCTACATTATCTTCTGCACTCGCCCCCATAAACTCTCTATTTCAGACAGGAAGATTATGTGAAAAAATCATCATCACAGTCAAATGTAATTTATAGAAACTTATGTTTGTTGTTCAGTTGACTTTTTCCCAAAGAATCAGTGTGGACAACAAATTTGATTTTCTCTTCTCAAAAGCAGCTCAGACTAGGAAAAATATTCAATTAAGGGCAAGAAATATTCAATTAAGGGCAAGAACTAGGACATTCTGAAATGCTCCTTAGCCTAGAAAGACCCCTAGCCTTAGATTTTGTGTAAAATTTTGCTTGCCTATGTCTTTTTATGGGGCCAGTGCTGGGCCCCTCAAAGGTCTCTGGATCCAATAAAAATTAAGAATCAACATGTTAGCAAACAATACTTTAGAACCTAGAAATATTTTTGATTTTGTTTTTCAAAACATCTCAAATGAGCAAAAACATAACAGAAAAATATACAAGTTTGATTGTCTTACTTTGAAAAGAGAAGTGTAGAAGAAACCAATTGCTTTTTTTTTTTTTTTAAGTTTTGTGGATATGTCACCATTTAGAGAATAATTACTAATTAACTGAATTAAAGCTGAGGATTTAAGTCTGGAAGAGCTTATTTTGAAGACAAGTTGTGAAGAGTAGCAGATAACTTCATAGAAAAGCAGCCATTTGGCTAGAGGAATATTCTGAAGAACATGTACAACTGAGTATTATAAGCTTTCTATTTCTGAGGCAGTGCCGGAAATTCTAGGTAAAGAGAATCTAAATTAGCGATTGTAAACTAAGAAAGTATGTTATTCTGGGTCCCTTGAAAAGCCTCCAAGATGAGATTAGATATGAACAGACTTTATTAAGGGAAACATCTGTGTGAGAGAAAATGTGGAGGGAGGCGGATAAGCTGGGAGAGCTGTCAAACTGTGATGCAAGTCTGACTCTGAATAAAGGAAACAGAGAAGGAAGGTTTGGGGGAAGTGTCCTAGATCACCTACAGTCTAAGGAAGGTTCAGCAAGGCTGTTGGGAGTCCTCGAGCTGGTCATGGGCTAGAGAGTCTCATGTCTCCCAGGACTGGGCCTTTCTTGGTCCTTATTGTCCCTGTGTGCTCAGTCATTGTCTGGGAACAGCCTGCTGGAAGCCTGGCCTCCCCACAAACTTATAGTGGGGGGAAGGGCACAGGGGAATGGGGGCGGGGTGCTTAGTTAATTAGCTGTAGTTGATATTGGAGAGGTGCAGTCTCATGGCCACAGAGGAGTTATCTGAATCACCCGGCGAGCTGTCTCTCTGTGTCTTCCACAATTTCTAATCCTCAGCCCTTCTGCTCCTGCTCAAGATGTCATTAGTGGCCATGGGGACCTGCTGCCTAGGGGGAAGCACTGCCCAGGCATCCAGAAGCTGGCGGGTGTGTCACACCCCTCACATGTTCTGAGATGGGAGAAGGAGTTGAGATCCTGGGAAATATAAAAATATCTTCTGTTTTCATGTTTATTTTGTGACTGCATTGTTGGGATTGATCATTTATAAATGACTTACTAAGGATTTGTTAGAATATTACTCAGTAGCTGCTAAATTGCTATGTCTGTATCTGATTTCTTCTAAAAATTCAGAGGACAAAGTTATTTAGTAAACAATTCTCATAGTCACATATGGACAGAGCCTAGTTCCTGTAGTCCCAAAATCATTTCAGCAAGAGACAAGTTTCAATGCCTGCTGGTAAAGAGTAGCTCCAAAAGATTACATTGTGGCTAGCTAGCTAAACAGCAGGGAGTTTGAACAATATATCCCACCTACACACACCTCAACTCCTCCTCACTGAATACTCTCTTCTCAGGCTGTTTCGATGAAGCACTCCCCACCTACTACAGTGTGTAAGGATCTCTTTTTTCTACTGTGGATCTGACATAGAATAGAGCACTGGATTACAGGCATCTCCTCTGAGCATGAGCACCCAGTTCTGAAAATCAGATGTTACATGCAACAAACACTAATCAGGTTTTATTTGTCATTATTTTAAAGGGGAAAAACTGTAATGGCTATTTGTCAATGCTTAAGCATTTCCGAAAATACAATGTAACACAATAAAAAGTCTAAATATAAAAATGTTCATGTTTGGATGTAAATTGCTCAAACCATCACTTTCTCATCACACCCCAAATTAATACAATTATTAACTAACAATTGCTCTGTAGGCAATAATGTGCACAGCTTGCATGTCCTATGTAGCTGTGCTGGTTAATTTTATGCGTCAACTTCACTGGCCTAAGAGATGCTCAGACAGCTGGTAAAACGCTACTTCTAGGTGTGTCTGGGGCATGGTTTTGGAGGAGATTAGCATTTGATTCAGTAGACTGAATTTTGCCTTCACCAGTGTGGATGGGCATGATCCAATATGTTGAGGGTCTGAATAGAACAAAAAGTCAGAGGAAGGATATAGTCCTTCTCTCTTCTTGAGCTGGGACATCCGTTTTCATTGGAGCTCCTAGTTCTTGGGCCTCTGGACTCCAGGAATTAAATTACCAGATTATCCTGGTTCTGAGGCCTTTGGCTTTAGACTGAATGACACCACTGGCTTTCCTGGTTCTCCAGCTTGCAGATGGCAGATGGTGGGATTTCTCTCTCTCCCTAACTGCATGAGCCAATTCCTCTACTAAATCTCCTCCTATATATCCTCATATATCGGTTCTGTTTGTTTTGCTTCTCTGGAGAACCCTGACTAATAAGTAGCAGATACTGCCTGTGACTGTCCATATTTCCCCTGGCCTTTCTTTCAGCTGCCAGCACCTGAGATTCTTTTCCTGAGGGCTTTCGTAGTCCATCAGAACTCACTAGGACTTTATCACAGGGTAGAACTGATTTCCAGTTAACGTCCTCAGGGAGCAGACCTCACCCATGACTGATCGGAGCGGATGAATAAAGACCGCTGCTCCCTCACCCCTCAGGTGGAATAACATTGAGGCCTCTGTTCTACACTTACTTCCTTATTGGAATTTCCCAGATTATTAGCCAAATAAGGCATATACACTTGAATCCTTGCCTTAGGTTTCTGCTTTTGAGGAACCTACACCAAGGCTTTTTATCATAAATATTACGTACTGTGAATGACTGTGAGGTTTTGATCTCTTTCTTAGCTCCAGCAATATCCCATATGGACTTCCCCTTCATTGATACTTAGCTTGCTTTTCAAAACATCTGTGTGTGATTTTGACATTCTACCAATTTTATTTAGAATATAAATCATTAGTTTCCGCTACATCATTTTGTTTAAAATATTGTATTAAGTTTTTCCTATGTAAACATCTCTGGAAAACATTATTTCAAGAGGTATGGCATTGTGTGGAGCTTGAGTACTAAAAATCAAGAAGTATTAAACAACCAAACTGTCCATCAACATTGATGAATGGGGAATCATATAAACAATGGAATATTATTCAGCCATAAAAAAGAATGAAGTACTGATACATGTAACAACATAGATGGCCTTTGAAAATATGCTAAGTAAAAGGAGTCATACACAAAAGGCAATGTATCGTATGACCCGCTTTATAGAAAATGTCCAGAATAGGCAAATAAAGAGATAGAAAATAGATTAGTGATTTACAGGAGTTGGAGGAAGGGCAAATGAAAGCGACTGCTAATGTGCACAGGTTTTCTTTTGGGCGACAAAAAATGTTCTGGAATTTGATAATGGTGGTGGTTGCACAACCTTATAAATATAGTACAAACTGCTGAAAGCAAGAGCCAACCTACCAGGAAACTGTTGACTGGGAAGATGTTTTGTGCGATATACCTCTACCGCCTTGCCTTGATCTCTAACTGTATTCTAGTTGAGTATGTACTAGACTTAGTTTATGAACCTCATTAGATTTTCTCAGAGATGGCTTTCTGCTGAATGATGACCTTCTGGGACGACTGCCTGATACGAGCCATAATCACAAAGGCTGTAGAGAGGAGATTTCGACCATTACTGGAGGGAAGCTCTCAATATGCTCACCTCAAAAGTTGTATTGTTGCAGTATTTTACCAGTTGGGCAGCTGGGCTCTGTAGCAGTTGCTCTCAGCTCCTCACCCTACACTCCTCTCATCTGCTTCCCTAGGGCCACATTGTCACTACTGAGGCACAACACACTGCAGGAACTTCTTTGTACTTACGACAGGCACTGTTTGACCCCACAAGGCATGAGGCTGCACATAGGCAGGCAGGAGTGTTCATGGTTCTTGCTCTGGTTCCTGCTGGCTCTCTCTTGATCCATAGCTCGCTCAGAGGAAGGCCCCTTTGCTGACATAAGCTTTGGCATGTCCAGCAGCTGCTCAAAGGGCCAGGTAACAACTAGAAGGTATGGGGGAGTTAGTGCCCCTTGGAGTGAACTTTGACCAACAGGAAAGAGTAGATGTGAAGAAGCAGGCGAACAAATACTTTCCCTTTCCTCCTTCCCATCAATTCTTTTGAGGTGTAATGTTTCCATATAGTTTCTTGAGAAGTGAACTTCATAACTGAGTACCCAGTTGCGTTTTCTGGTGTAGATGTGGCCAGCTTGGTAACGCACCCCTTTGCATTTGCTTCCCCTGGATTCATTTCCCTTTTCCCCTTGCTCTTGCTTCTTGGAAAGGCACCCCACCCCCCAGTAAACTGCAAATTAGTTTTGCCTCAGGCTCTATGGGAATTGGGATAAGGCAGTATATCATTTTCTCTTACAAAAAGTATAACCCGTTGAGATCAGGGACTAGCACACACTGGGGGGCAAAGTGGAGAAAATATTGGTGCCTAACATAGTACAGTGTCAAAACATAATAAATCAATTTGGACAAATAAGACTATGTAGTTCACTTCCTAGTCATTAGACAAAGCCACCACTTCAATTTACATTTTGTAAACAAAAATGAAAACTTTACACCACAGCCACTTTGCTAATTTAAAATTTCCTATTGCAAATCAGCATTTTAACCTATGTGTACCACAAGTGCACAAGCACTAAACGTAACACGATAAAATAAAATTAAGCACTCTAGCAAACATTCAATTAGATAAATTTGTCCTTAAAACTATTTCCTTTTGGAGGCTAATCACTTCAAAATTTGTGCAATTATTCAAAACACTTTTGAAACTAGTAGCCCCTATTTGGTATGTGGGCACCTCATATCAGCTATCAGCTAGAGCCTGCCCCTTCCAATTAACTTTTGTTTGGTGCTTCCTAAAGACCCTTGGGATAAGAACTGAGTAGATCAGGGCTTCTCAAACTTTTAAAGCCCATGGCTCCTATAGTTACTCCTTTGAGTGTGTGTCTCAGGCATGAATAATTCCGTGACTCCTAGAGACAAGAAATGCTTCATTTCTTTAATATCCTAAATTAAACTTGATTTGAGCTTTCTACTCAACATGGTTGGTAACATATGGAATGTTGGTCATTCTTCTAGCCCCTTCCATTTTTCTGGGACACATCCAGGGATATTTTATCCATTAGACCCTAGAGTCAGAGTGCTGGGACTTGTGAGCTTTTCAGGGGCCTAGGATTATGTTTAAAACCTGAAGGTTAAAAGGGGTCACTTGTTTTTAAAAAACTACCTAAATCAAAATTAATGGATGCTTAATAAATTTTTACAGAGTGTTCTATTGTTGCATATTTATTAATAATTAAATTTAACATTAAAAAATTTAGTCACATTTGAAACTATTCAAAAAGTTTTTTATAATATGCACAATATTTTCCTCAGAAATTAGAGCCAAATATAAATTAGATGAATTAGGCATAGAAAAATAACCTCAGAATCAAAATTATAAAACGAAAAATTAGAGGGGAAGTAAATTATAACAACTTTAAAGCAGCCTTCTTGACCAGGGTCCTAGGGAATCTTCATTGGGAAAGAAGCCTCTCCATGAAGGCATCTGTGGCCTTGCCCTTCTGAAGCAGGTCTTGCTTGCCTGGCTTTGTACCCAGGTCAGCTTGCACTGCTCGTGTGGGCAAGTATCCTCTGATGGTGACATCCATTCCTTCTGTCATAAGCTTGGGCCTCTGAGCCTGGCCTTGGCTCCCAAGGTCACGAACTTGGTGCTCAGTCCTCAGGAGCTCACACAGCCCTCATTACTCCTCTTTCTCTCCCATGGGCATGGACCTCCCAAACAAAAGTGAGTGGTCTACTGGACAACCTCCATACCTTTGAATAAGCTGTTAGTGCCTCCAGGGTAAGGGACCCCAGCTATCTAAATCCCAAGGTCTGGAGGGTCTTCCTCACAGAGAGAAAGAGGAAAGTGACTTTTTCACTTTTTTTTCCTCCTAGGGCTATAAAAGCAAAGCATTTTAAAAAAATTAAAGTAAGTAAAAAATGAGGCTTGAAAACTATGCTTTGTCAAACCACATCTCCCTCTTTCTCTCATTCAATTCTTATTACGCTCTTTTTGCTCCTCCTTTCCCCAGCAAGAATCATCTGTGTGAACGACGAAGCTATTGTTCAGTAACTGTTAATATTTAGGATGAATCTCAAATAAGAATGAGCTCTCCTCTTAACTCCCAAACCACAGGAGATTTCTATCATAAGATCACAGATATTTTAAAATTAGATTCAAACATATAATCACAGCATCAGGCCTTCTCTTTGACTTCTGATGGGGTCTCATCCAGGAAGCATGGATTCTTATGGAGAGACATTTTCACTGAGTAGTAAGTGTTTGCAGTCACAACAGAGTGATATTTTATACTTTATGTTCACTCACAACTTTCTCTTCCCAAAAGTATAATCATGATTTCAACATCTATCCCAAATGTGGTCACTTCATGTTTAAACACTACAACCTTTGAGACCTACTGTTCTTAAAGTCTTTCTGGACACTCTGGTGCTAAAGTCACATTGGCTTGAGCTTGACTTCCATAGAATTGTGACTGTGGAGGCAGTAAGTCTAGATGTGGTTGACCTGTTCAAAGAAAGACTTTGCGTAAAAGATGGACCTGACATACATATATGAAAATTGATGAGGCTGATGCTTCTTCTAAAAACAATTCCAGATTAGTTTCTTAGTGAGAAATGCTGATGTCACCAGCAGCAAAGTCTAATATTTTTTATTATGGTAAAAACACATAACATAAAATTTACCATGTTAACCATGTTTAAATGTACAGTTCAGTATGTTAAGTATGTTCACATTGTTGTGAACTTTTTCATTTAGCAAAACTGAAACTCTATACCCATTGAAAAACAACCTCCCGTTACCACCTGCCCCCAAAACCCTGACATCCACCATTCCACTTTATGTTTCTATGAATTTGATTATTCTAGATACTTCATGTAAGTCTTTCTGTGACTGGCTAATTTTACTTAGCATAGTGTCCTCAAGGTTCATCCATGTTGCCACATGTATGAAAGAATTTCCTTCCATTTTAAAGCTGAATAATATTCCAGTGTACGTATTTATTGCATTTTATTTATCCATTTATCCGTCAATGGACATTTGAGTTGCTTCCACCTTGGCTATTGTGAATAGTGCTGCCATAAATATGCGTGTACAAATATATGGTATAAGTTTTGGGGTGTCTTTTCCTATAATGATGATGGATTTGAGTTGATTTAATCATAGTCTTAACCATACTTTTGATCTTATTGTTCCTCTTTTACAACTGCCAGCCTCTCTCTACAGTGATAAAATAATATAAACTTATTATTCGA